>NW_023493719.1:286994-294106 GCF_013265735.2 Oncorhynchus mykiss | reverse complement strand
AGTTAGATGACAGAGAGTAGGGGTGGAGGGAGGAGAGGGGAGACGGGGTAAGGGGGTTATAGTAAAGGAGTTATAGTTATAGATGACAGAGAGTAGGGGTGGAGGGAGGAGAGGGGAGACGGGGTAAGGGGGTTATAGTAAAAGGAGTTATAGTTATAGATGACAGAGAGTAGGGGTGGAGGGAGGAGAGGGGAGACGGGGTAAGGGGGTTATAGTAAAGGAGTTATAGTTATAGATGACAGAGAGTAGGGGTGGAGGGAGGAGAGGGGAGACGGGGTAAGGGGGTTATAGTAAAAGGAGTTATAGTTAGTTATAGATAACAGAGAGTAGGGGTGGAGGGAGGAGAGGGGAGACGGGGTAAGGGGGTTATAGTAAAAGGAGTTATAGTTATAGATGACAGAGAGTAGGGGTGGAGGGAGGAGAGGGGAGACGGGGTAAGGGGGTTATAGTAAAGGAGTTATAGTTATAGATGACAGAGAGTAGGGGTGGAGGGAGGATAGGGGAGACGGGGTAAGGGGGTTATAGTAAAAGGAGTTATAGTTATAGATGACAGAGAGTAGGGGTGGAGGGAGGAGAGGGGAGACGGGGTAAGGGGGGTTATAGTAAAATGAGTTATAGTTATAGATGACAGAGAGTAGGGGTGGAGGGAGGAGAGGGGAGACGGGGTAAGGGGGTTATAGTAAAGGAGTTATAGTTATAGATGACAGAGAGTAGGGGTGGAGGGAGGAGAGGGGAGACGGGGTAAGGGGGTTATAGTAAAGGAGTTAGAAGGTTAGATGACAGAGAGTAGGGGTGGAGGGAGGAGAGGGGAGACGGGGTAAGGGGGTTATAGTAAAGGAGTTATAGTTATAGATGACAGAGAGTAGGGGTGGAGGGAGGAGAGGGGAGACGGGGTAAGGGGGCTGTAGTAAAGGAGTTATAGTTATAGATGACAGAGAGTAGGGGTGGAGGGAGGATAGGGGAGACGGGGTAAGGGGGTTATAGTAAAGGAGTTAGAAGGTTAGATGACAGAGAGTAGGGGTGGAGGGAGGAGAGGGGAGACGGGGTAAGGGGGTTATAGTAAAGGAGTTATAGTTATAGATGACAGAGAGTAGGGGTGGAGGGAGGAGAGGGGAGACGGGGTAAGGGGGTTATAGTAAAGGAGTTATAGTAAAGGAGTTATAGTAAAGGAGTTATAGTAAAGGGGTTATAGTTAGAGTAAAGGAGTTATAGTAAAGGGGTTATAGTAAAGGAGTTATAGTAAAGGAGTTATAGTAAAGGAGTTATAGTAAAGGGGTTATAGTAAAGGGGTTATAGTTATAGGAAAGGAGTTATAGTAAAGGGGTTATAGTAAAGGGGTTATAGTAAAGGGATTATAGTAAAGGAGTTATAGTAAAGGGGTTATAGTAAAGGGGTTATAGTAAAGGGGTTATAGTTATAGTAAAGGGGTTATAGTTATAGTAAAGGAGTTATAGTAAAGGGGTAATAGTAAAGGAGTTATAGTAAAGGAGTTATAGTAAAGGAGTTATAGTAAAGGGGTTATAGTAAAGGGGTTATAGTAAAGGGGTTATAGTTATAGTAAAGGGGTTATAGTTATAGTAAATGAGTTATAGTAAAGGGGTTATAGTAAAGGAGTTATAGTAAAGGGGTTATAGTAAAGGAGTTATAGTAAAGGGGTTATAGTAAAGGAGTTATAGTAAAGGGGTTATAGTAAAGGAGTTATAGTAAAGGGGTTATAGTGAAGGGGTTATAGTAAAGGGGTTATAGTAAAGGGGTTATAGTTATAGTAAAGGAGTTATAGTAAAGGGGTTATAGTAAAGGGGTTATAGTAAAGGAGTTATAGTAAAGGAGTTATAGTAAAGGAGTTATAGTAAAGCGGTTATAGTAAAGGGGTTATAGTTATAGTAAAGGAGTTATAGTAAAGGGGTTATAGTAAAGGGGTTATAGTAAAGGGGTTAAAGTAAAGGAGTTATAGTAAAGGGGTTATAGTAAAGGGGTTATAGTAAAGGGGTTATAGTAAAGGAGTTATAGTAAAGGAGTTATAGTAAAGGGGTTATAGTAAAGAAGTTATAGTAAAGGAGTTATAGTAAAGGGGTTATAGTAAAGGAGTTATAGTTATAGTAAAGGAGTTATAGTAAAGGGGTTATAGTAAAGGAGTTATAGTAAAGGAGTTATAGTAAAGGAGTTATAGTAAAGGGGTTATAGTAAAGGGGTTATAGTAAAGGGGTTATAGTTATAGTAAAGGGGTTATAGTTATAGTAAAGGAGTTATAGTAAAGGGGTTATAGTAAAGGAGTTAAAGTAAAGGGGTTATAGTAAATGAGTTATAGTAAAGGGGTTATAGTAAAGGAGTTATAGTAAAGGGGTTATAGTAAAGGAGTTATAGTAAAGGGGTTATAGTAAAGGGGTTATAGTAAAGGGGTTATAGTTATAGTAAAGGAGTTATAGTAAAGGGGTTATAGTAAAGGGGTTATAGTAAAGGAGTTATAGTAAAGGAGTTATAGTAAAGGAGTTATAGTAAAGGGGTTATAGTAAAGGGGTTATAGTTATAGTAAAGGGGTTATAGTTATAGTAAAGGAGTTATAGTAAAGGGGTAATAGTAAAGGGGTTATAGTAAAGGAGTTATAGTAAAGGAGTTATAGTAAAGGAGTTATAGTAAAGGAGTTATAGTAAAGGGGTTATAGTAAAGGGGTTATAGTAAAGGGGTTATAGTTATAGTAAAGGGGTTATAGTTATAGTAAAGGAGTTATAGTAAAGGGGTTATAGTAAAGGAGTTATAGTAAAGGGGTTATAGTAAAGGAGTTATAGTAAAGGGGTTATAGTAAAGGAGTTATAGTAAAGGGGTTATAGTAAAGGGGTTATAGTAAAGGGGTTATAGTTATAGTAAAGGAGTTATAGTAAAGGGGTTATAGTAAAGGGGTTATAGTAAAGGAGTTATAGTAAAGGAGTTATAGTAAAGGGGTTATAGTAAAGGGGTTATAGTAAAGGGGTTATAGTTATAGTAAAGGAGTTATAGTAAAGGGGTTATAGTAAAGGGGTTATAGTAAAGGGGTTATAGTAAAGGAGTTATAGTAAAGGGGTTATAGTAAAGGGGTTATAGTAAAGGGGTTATAGTTATAGTAAAGGGGTTATAGTTATAGTAAAGGGGTTATAGTAAAGGGTTTATAGTTATGGTAAAGGAGTTATAGTAAAGGGGTTATAGTAAAGGAGTTATAGTAAAGGGGTTATAGTAAAGGAGTTATAGTTATAGTAAAGGGGTTATAGTTATAGTAAAGGGGTTATAGTAAAGGAGTTATAGTAAAGGGGTTATAGTAAAGGGGTTATAGTAAAGGAGTCATAGTAAAGGAGTTATAGTAAAGGGGTTATAGTTATAGTAAAGGGGTTATAGTTATAGTAAAGGAGTTATAGTTATAGTAAAGGAGTTATAGTAAAGGAGTTATAGTAAAGGGGTTATAGTAAAGGGGTTATAGTAAAGGGGTTATAGTAAAGGAGTTATAGTAAAGGGGTTATAGTAAAGGGGTTATAGTAAAGGGGTTATAGTAAAGGAGTTATAGTAAAGGAGTTATAGTAAAGGGGTTATAGTAAAGAAGTTATAGTAAAGGAGTTATAGTAAAGGGGTTATAGTAAAGGAGTTATAGTTATAGTAAAGGAGTTATAGTAAAGGGGTTATAGTAAAGGAGTTATAGTAAAGGAGTTATAGTAAAGGAGTTATAGTAAAGGGGTTATAGTAAAGGGGTTATAGTAAAGGGGTTATAGTTATAGTAAAGGGGTTATAGTTATAGTAAAGGAGTTATAGTAAAGGGGTTATAGTAAAGGAGTTATAGTAAAGGGGTTATAGTAAATGAGTTATAGTAAAGGGGTTATAGTAAAGGAGTTATAGTAAAGGGGTTATAGTAAAGGAGTTATAGTAAAGGGGTTATAGTAAAGGGGTTATAGTAAAGGGGTTATAGTTATAGTAAAGGAGTTATAGTAAAGGGGTTATAGTAAAGGGGTTATAGTAAAGGAGTTATAGTAAAGGAGTTATAGTAAAGGAGTTATAGTAAAGGGGTTATAGTAAAGGGGTTATAGTTATAGTAAAGGGGTTATAGTTATAGTAAAGGAGTTATAGTAAAGGGGTAATAGTAAAGGGGTTATAGTAAAGGAGTTATAGTAAAGGAGTTATAGTAAAGGAGTTATAGTAAAGGAGTTATAGTAAAGGGGTTATAGTAAAGGGGTTATAGTAAAGGGGTTATAGTTATAGTAAAGGGGTTATAGTTATAGTAAAGGAGTTATAGTAAAGGGGTTATAGTAAAGGAGTTATAGTAAAGGGGTTATAGTAAAGGAGTTATAGTAAAGGGGTTATAGTAAAGGAGTTATAGTAAAGGGGTTATAGTAAAGGGGTTATAGTAAAGGGGTTATAGTTATAGTAAAGGAGTTATAGTAAAGGGGTTATAGTAAAGGGGTTATAGTAAAGGAGTTATAGTAAAGGAGTTATAGTAAAGGGGTTATAGTAAAGGGGTTATAGTAAAGGGGTTATAGTTATAGTAAAGGAGTTATAGTAAAGGGGTTATAGTAAAGGGGTTATAGTAAAGGGGTTATAGTAAAGGAGTTATAGTAAAGGGGTTATAGTAAAGGGGTTATAGTAAAGGGGTTATAGTTATAGTAAAGGGGTTATAGTTATAGTAAAGGGGTTATAGTAAAGGGTTTATAGTTATGGTAAAGGAGTTATAGTAAAGGGGTTATAGTAAAGGAGTTATAGTAAAGGGGTTATAGTAAAGGAGTTATAGTTATAGTAAAGGGGTTATAGTTATAGTAAAGGGGTTATAGTAAAGGAGTTATAGTAAAGGGGTTATAGTAAAGGGGTTATAGTAAAGGAGTCATAGTAAAGGAGTTATAGTAAAGGGGTTATAGTTATAGTAAAGGGGTTATAGTTATAGTAAAGGAGTTATAGTTATAGTAAAGGAGTTATAGTAAAGGAGTTATAGTAAAGGGGTTATAGTAAAGGGGTTATAGTAAAGGAGTTATAGTAAAGGGGTTATAGTAAAGGAGTTATAGTAAAGGAGTTATAGTAAAGGGGTTATAGTAAAGGGGTTATAGTAAAGGAGTTATAGTAAAGGAGTTATAGTAAAGGAGTTATAGTAAAGGGGTTATAGTAAAGGAGTTATTGTAAAGGGGTTATAGTAAAGGAGTTATAGTAAAGGGGTTATAGTAAATGAGTTATAGTAAAGGGGTTATAGTAAAGGAGTTATAGTAAAGGGGTTATAGTAAAGGAGTTATAGTAAAGGGGTTATAGTAAAGGGGTTATAGTAAAGGGGTTATAGTTATAGTAAAGGAGTTATAGTAAAGGGGTTATAGTAAAGGGGTTATAGTAAAGGAGTTATAGTAAAGGGGTTATAGTAAAGGGGTTATAGTCATAGTAAAGGAGTTATAGTAAAGGGGTTATAGTAAAGGAGTTATAGTTATAGTAAAGGAGTTATAGTAAAGGGGTTATAGTCATAGGAAAGGAGTTATAGTAAAGGGGTTATAGTAAAGGGGTTATAGTTACAGTAAAGGAGTTATAGTAAAGGAGTTATAGTAAAAGAGTTATAGTTATAGTAAAGGGGTTATAGTAAAGGGGTTATAGCAAAGGGGTTATAGTTATAGTAAAGGGGTTATAGTAAAGGAGTTATAGTAAAGGGGTTATAGTAAAGGAGTTATAGTAAAGGAGTTATAGTAAAGGAGTTATAGTAAAGGGGTTATGGTAAAAGGGTTATAGTAAAGGGGTTATAGTAAAGGAGTTATAGTAAAGGATTATAGTAAAGGAGTTATAGTAAAGGAGTTATAGTAAAGGGGTTATAGTAAAGGAGTTATAGTAAAGGATTATAGTAAAGGAGTTATAGTTATAGTAAAGGAGTTATAGTAAAGGGGTTATAGTAAAGGAGTTATAGTAAAGGAGTTATATTAAAGGGGTTATAGTTATAGTAAAGGAGTTATAGTAAAGGGGTTATAGTAAAGGGGTTATAGTAAAGGGGTTATAGTTATAGTAAAGGAGTTATAGTAAAGGGGTTATAGTAAAGGGGTTATAGTAAAGGGGTTATAGTAAAGGAGTTATAGTAAAGGAGTTATAGTAAAGGAGTTATAGTAAAGGAGTTATAGTAAAGGGGTTATAGTAAAGGAGTTATAGTAAAGGAGTTATAGTAAAGGAGTTATAGTAAAGGGGTTATAGTAAAGGAGTTATAGTAAAGGGGTTATAGTAAAGGGGTTATAGTAAAGGGGTTATAGTTATAGTAAAGGAGTTATAGTAAAGGGGTTATAGTAAAGGGGTTATAGTAAAGGGGTTATAGTAAAGGAGTTATAGTAAAGGAGTTATAGTAAAGGAGTTATAGTAAAGGGGTTATAGTGAAGGAGTTATTGTAAAGGGGTTATAGTAAAGGAGTTATAGTAAAGGAGTTATAGTAAAGGGGTTATAGTAAAGGAGTTATAGTAAAGGAGTTATAGTAAAGGAGTTATAGTAAAGGAGTTATAGTTATAGTAAAGGGGTTATAGTAAAGGAGTTATAGTAAAGGAGTTATAGTTATAGTAAAGGGGTTATAGTAAAGGAGTTATAGTAAAGGGGTTATAGTAAAGGAGTTATAGTAAAGGGGTTATAGTAAAGGGGTTATAGTCATAGTAAAGGAGTTATAGTAAAGGGGTTATAGTAAAGGAGTTATAGTTATAGTAAAGGAGTTATAGTAAAGGGGTTATAGTCATAGGAAAGGAGTTATAGTAAAGGGGTTATAGTAAAGGGGTTATAGTTATAGTAAAGGAGTTATAGTAAAGGAGTTATAGTAAAAGAGTTATAGTTATAGTAAAGGGGTTATAGTAAAGGGGTTATAGCAAAGGGGTTATAGTTATAGTAAAGGGGTTATAGTAAAGGAGTTATAGTAAAGGGGTTATAGTAAAGGAGTTATAGTAAAGGAGTTATAGTAAAGGAGTTATAGTAAAGGGGTTATGGTAAAAGGGTTATAGTAAAGGGGTTATAGTAAAGGAGTTATAGTAAAGGATTATAGTAAAGGAGTTATAGTAAAGGAGTTATAGTAAAGGAGTTATAGTTATAGTAAAGGAGTTATAGTAAAGGGGTTATAGTAAAGGAGTTATAGTAAAGGATTATAGTAAAGGAGTTATAGTTATAGTAAA
>NW_023493719.1:261994-279494 GCF_013265735.2 Oncorhynchus mykiss | reverse complement strand
ACAGTCAGTCCACTGATCTCAACCCAGAGTCTCTCAGAGCGTTCACTGTCAGCCCACTGACCTCAACCCAGAGTCTCTCAGAGCGTTCACTGTCGGCCCACTGACCTCAACCCACAGTCTCTCAGAGCGTTCACTGTCAGCCCACTGACCTCAACCCAGAGTCTCTCAGAGCGTTCACAGTCAGCCCACTGACCTCAACCCAGAGTCTCTCAGAGCGTTCACAGTCAGCCCACTGACCTCAACCCAGACTCTCTCAGAGCGTTCACAGTCAGCCCACTGACCTCAACCCAGAGTCTCTCAGAGCGTTCACAATCAGCCCACTGACCTTAACCCAGAGTCTCTCAGAGCGTTCACTCTCAGCCCACTGACCTCAACCCAGAGTCTCTCAGAGTGTTCACAGTCAGCCCACTGACCTCAACCCAGAGTCTCTCAGATCGTTCACAGTCAGCCCACTGACCTCAACCCAGAGTCTCTCAGAGCGTTCACAGTCAGTCCACTGACCTCAACCTAGAGTCTCTCAGAGCGTTCACTGTCAGCCCACTGACCTCAACCCAGAGTCTCTCAGAGCATTCACTGTCAGCCCACTGACCTCAACCCACAGTCTCTCAGAGCGTTCACTGTCAGCCCACTGACCTCAACCCAGAGTCTCTCAGAGCATTCACTGTCAGCCCACTGACCTCAACCCACAGTCTCTCAGAGCGTTCACAGTCAGCCCACTGACCTCAACCCAGAGTCTCTCAGAGCGTTCACAGTGAGCCCACTGACCTCAACCCAGAGTCTCTCAGAGCGTTCACAGTCAGTCCACTGACCTCAACCCAGAGTCTCTCAGAGCGTTCACAGTGAGTCCACTGACCTCAACCCAGCGTCTCTCAGAGCGTTCACAGTGAGCCCACTGACCTCAACACAGAGTCTCTCAGAGCGTTCAGTCAGTCCACTGACCTCAACCCAGAGTCTCTCAGAGCGTTCACAGTGAGTCCACTGACCTCAACCCAGCGTCTCTCAGAGCGTTCACAGTCAGTCCACTGACCTCAACCCAGCGTCTCTCAGAGCGTTCACAGTCAGTCCACTGACCTCAACACAGAGTCTCTCAGAGCGTTCAGTCAGTCCACTGACCTCAACCCAGAGTCTCTCAGAGCGTTCACAGTCAGTCCACTGACCTCAACCCAGAGTCTCTCAGAGCGTTCACAGTGAGCCCACTGACACCCCTATCAGACCACAGCAAAATCACAGTCTACTTGAACAGAGCAATACTCAATCATGAGGTATCAAAGCCAAAGGAACTGAATAATAATAAGAAATGCTATAGATGGAAGGAAAGTAGTGTGGAAACCTACCAAAAAACAACAACAAATTCAATCCCAACTTCCTGGACAAAATGTTCCACTGTAATAGTGAAGGTGTATCACTTGGTAGAAAACCTAACCAGTATATTTGACCTCTCAGCTTCCCTGTCAAACCTAACCAGTATATTTGATCTCTCAGCTTCCCTGTCAAACCTAAACAGTATATTTGACCTCTCAGCTTCCCTGTCAAACCTAAACAGTATATTTGACCTCTCAGCTTCCCTGTCAAACCTAAACAGTATATTTGACCTCTCAGCTTCCCTGTCAAACCTAAACAGTATATTTGACCTCTCAGCGTCCCTCCATCAAACCTAAACAGTATATTTGACGTCTCAGCTTCCCTCCATCAAACCTAAACAGTATATTTTACCTCTCAACGTCCCTCCATCAAACCTAAACAGTATATTTGACGTCTCAGCTTCCCTCCATCAAACCTAAACAGTATATTTGACCTCTCAGCTTCCCTGTCAAACCTAAACAGTATATTTGACCTCTCAGCTTCCCTCCATCAAACCTAAACAGTATATTTGACCTCTCAGCTTCCCTGTCTAACCTAAACAGTATATTTGACCTCTCAGCTTCCCTGTCAAACCTAACCAGTATATTTGACCTCTCAGCTTCCCTCCATCAAACCTAAACAGTATATTTGACCTCTCAGCTTCCCTCCATCAAACCTAAACAGTATATTTGACCTCTCAGCTTCCCTCTACACCCAATAGTCTTCCGGCGCCGACAGAGATGGCCGCCTCGCTTCGCGTTCCTAGGAAACTATGCAGTTTTTTGTTTTTTTACGTGTTATTTCTTACATTAGTACCCCAGGTCATCTTAGGTTTCATTACATACAGTCGAGAAGAACTACTGAATATAAGAGCAGCGTCAACTCACCATCAGTACGACCAAGAATATGACTTTCCCGAAGCGGATCCTGTGTTCTGCCTTTCACCCAGGACAACGGAATGGATCCCAGCCGGCGACCCAAAAAAACTACTTCGTAAAAGTGGGAAACGGAGCGGTCTTCTGGTCAGACTCCGGAGACGGGCACATCGTACACCACTCCCTAGCATTCTTCTCGCCAATGTCCAGTCTCTTGACAACAAGGTTGATGAAATCCGAGCAAGGGTAGCATTCCAGAGGGACATCAGAGACTGTAACGTTCGTTGCATCACGGAAACATGGCTCACTGGAGAGACGCTATCGGAGTCGGTGCAGCCAACTGGTTTCTCCACGCATCGCGCCGACAGAAACAAACATCTTTCTGGTAAGAAGAGGGGCTGGGGCGTATGCTTCATGGTTAACGTGACGTGGTGTGATCATAACAACATACAGGTACTCAAGTCCTTCTGTTCACCTGATTTAGAATTCCTCACAATCAAATGTTGACCACATTATCTACCAAGAGAATTCTCTTCGATTGTAATCACAGCCGTATATATTCCCCCCCAAGCAGACACATCGATGGCTCTGAACAAACTTTATTTGACTCTTTGCAAACTGGAATCCATTTATCCGGAGGCTGCATTCATTGTAGCTGGGGATTTTAACAAGGCTAATCTGAAAACAAGACTCCCTAAATTGTATCAGCATATCGATTGCGCAACCAGGGCTGGAAAAACCTTGGATCATTGTTATTCTAACTTCCGCGACGCATATAAGGCCCTGCCCCGCCCCCCTTTCGGAAAAGCTGACCACGACTCCATTTTGTTGATTCCTGCCTACAGACAGAAACTAAAAAAAGAAGCTCCTGCGCTGAGGTCTGTTCAACGCTGGTCCGACCAATCTGATTCCACACTCCAAGACTGCTTCCATCACGTGGACTGGGATATGTTTCATATTGCGTCAGACAACATTGACGAATACGCTGATTCGGTGAGCGAGTTCATTAGAACGTGCGTTGAAGATGTCGTTCCCATAGCAACGATTAAAACATTCCCAAACCAGAAACCGTGGATTGATGGCAGCATTCGCGTGAAACTGAAAGCGCGAACCACTGCTTTTAACCAGGGGAAGGTGTCTGGTAACATGACCGAATACAAACAGTGTAACTGTTCCCTCCGCAAGGCAATCAAACAAGCTAAGCGCCAGTACAGAGACAAAGTAGAATCTCAATTCAACGGCTCAGACACAAGAGGTATGTGGCAGGGTCTACAGTCAATCACGGACTACAGGAAGAAATCCAGCCCAGTCACGGACCAGGATGTCTTGCTCCCAGACAGACTAAATAACTTTTTTGCCCACTTTGAGGACAATACACTGCCACTGACACGGCCCGCAACTAAAACATGCAGACTCTCCTTCACTGCAGCCGAGGTGAGGAAAACATTTAAATGTGTCAACCCTCGCAAGGCTGCAGGCCCAGACGGCATCCCCAGCCGCGCCCTCAGAGCATGCGCAGACCAGCTGGCTGGTGTGTTTATGGACATATTCAATCAATCCCTATCCCAGTCTGTTGTTCCCACATGCTTCAAGAGGGCCACCATTGTTCCTGTTCCCAAGAAAGCTAAGGTAACTGAGCTAAACGACTACCGCCCCGTAGCACTCACTTCCGTCATCATGAAGTGCTTTGAGAGACTAGTCAAGGACCATATCACCTCCACCCTACCTGACACCCTAGACCCACTCCAATTTGCTTACCGCCCAAATAGGTCCACAGACGATGCAATCTCAACCACACTGCACACTGCCCTAACCCATCTGGACAAGAGGAATACCTATGTGAGAATGCTGTTCATCGACTACAGCTCGGCATTTAACACCATAGTGCCCTCCAAGCTCATCATCAAGCTCGAGACCCTGGGTCTCGACCCCGCCCTGTGCAACTGGGTACTGGACTTCCTGATGGGCCGCCCCCAGGTGGTGAGGGTAGGCAACAACATTTCCACCCCGCTGATCCTCAACACTGGGGCCCCACAAGGTGCGTTCTGAGCTCTCTCCTGTACTCCCTGTTCACCCACGACTGCGTGGCCACGCACGCCTCCAACTCAATCATCAAGTTTGCGGACGACATAACAGTGGTAGGCTTGATTATCAACAACGACGAGACGGCCTACAGGGAGGAAGTGAGGGCCCTCGGAGTGTGGTGTCAGGAAAATAACCTCACACTCAACGTCAACAAAACTAAGGAGATGATTGTGGACTTCAGGAAACAGCAGAGGGAACACCCCCCTATCCACATCGATGGAACAGTAGTGGAGAGGGTAGTAAGTTTTAAGTTCCTCGGCGTACACATCACAGACAAACTGAATTGGTCCACCCACACAGACAGCATCGTGAAGAAGGCGCAGCAGCGCCTCTTCAACCTCAGGAGGCTGAAGAAATTTGGCTTGTCACCAAAAGCACTCACAAACTTCTACAGATGCACAATCGAGAGCATCCTGTCGGGTTGTATCACCGCCTGGTACGGCAACTGCTCCGCCCACAACCGTAAGGCTCTCCAGAGGGTAGTGAGGTCTGCACAACGCATCACCGGGGGCAAACTACCTGCCCTCCAGGACACCTACACCACCCGATGTCACAGGAAGGCCATAAAGATCATCAAGGACAACAACCACCCGAGCCACTGCCTGTTCACCCCGCTATCATCCAGAAGGCGAGGTCAGTACAGGTGCATCAAAGCTGGGACCGAGAGACTGAAAAACAGCTTCTATCTCAAGGCCATCAGACTGTTAAAGAGCCACCACTAACATTGAGTGGCTGCTGCCAACACACTGACTCAACTCCAGCCACTTTAATAATGGGAATTGATGGGAAATTATGTAAAATATATCACTAGCCACTTTAAACAATGCTACTTAATATAATGTTACTTACCCTACATTATTCATCTCATATGTATACGTATATACTGTACTCTATATCATCTACTGCATCTTTATGTAATACATGTATCACCAGCCACTTAAACTATGCCACTTTGTTTACATACTCATCTCATATGTATATACTGTACTCGATACCATCTACTGCATCTTGCCTATGCCGTTCTGTACCATCACTTATTCATATATCTTTATGTACATATTCTTTATCCCCTTACACTGTGTACAAGACAGTAGTTTTGGAATTGTTAGTTAGATTACTTGTTGGTTATTACTGCATTGTCGGAACTAGAAGCACAAGCATTTCGCTACACTCGCATTAACATCTGCTAACCATGTGTATGTGACAAATACAATTTGATTTGATTTGATTTGAGTCTACAGCACCCGGCCTCATTCTACTAGACTCTGAAGTCAAATGTCTACTGATGATCTAGTGCTTCTGTCCCCAGCCAAGGAGGGCCTACAACGAGTCTGTTTTGTAGCCTCTGTCTCTCTCTCTCTCCCCCTCCCCTCTCCTTCTCTCCCTCCCCCTCTCTCTCTCCCCCTCTCTCCCTCTCCCCCCTCCCCCTCTCTCCCCCTCCCCCTCTCTCTCCCCCCTCCCCCTCTCTCTCCCCCCTCCCTCTCTCTCCCCCCTCTCTCCCCCCTCCCTTCCCCCTCTCCCTCTCTCTACAGTCATTATGTAACTGTCATATCTCTATATTCATCCTCTATACATCTGACCATCCCCACTGAGACCCATTCACACACACACACACACACACACACACACACACACACACACTTGGAGCAGGGCCACTCATACAGTCCAGTCCTTTGTGTTGCTGTTAGAGACAGGGTAAGGGGCTCCTGTCTCTGTAAGGGGATCGCACGGGGTAAGGGCCTCCTGTCTCTGTAAGGGGATCACACAGGGTAAGGGCCTCCTGTCTCTGTAAGGGGATCACACGGGGTAAGGGCCTCCTGTCTCTGTAAGGGGATCACACGGGGTAAGGGCCTCCTGTCTCTGTAAGGGGATCACACAGGGTAAGGGCCTCCTGTCTCTGTAAGGGGATCACACAGGGTAAGGGCCTCCTCTCTCTGTAAGGGGATCACACAGGGTAAGGGCCTCCTCTCTCTGTAAGGGGATCACATAGGGTAAGGGCCTCCTCTCTCTGTAAGGGGATCACATAGGGTAAGGGCCTCCTCTCTCTGTAAGGGGATCACACAGGGTAAGGGCCTCCTGTCTCTGTAAGGGGATCACACGGGGTAAGGGCCTCCTGTCTCTGGAAGGGGATCTATTTTAATACAAACTTAATTAAGCCCATTCAAAACCAGAACAACTTAATTAAGCCCAAACCGGATACAGTTTGATCAGGAGAATCACCGTGGAAACCAGATGCAGTTTGATCAGGAGAATCACCGTGGAAACCGGATGCAGTTTGATCAGGAGAATCACCGTGGAAACCGGATGCAGTTTGATCAGGAGAATCACCGTGGAAACCGGATGCAGTTTGATCAGGAGAATCACCGTGGAAACCGGATGCAGTTTGATCAGGAGAATCACCGTGGAAACCAGATGCAGTTTGATCAGGAGAATCACCGTGGAAACCGGATGCAGTTTGATCAGGAGAATCACCGTGGAAACCAGATGCAGTTTGATCAGGAGAATCACCGTGGAAACCGGATGCAGTTTGATCAGGAGAATCACCGTGGAAACCGGATGCAGTTTGATCAGAAGAATCACCGTGGAAACCGGATGCAGTTTGATCAGGAGAATCACCGTGGAAACCAGATGCAGTTTGATCAGGAGAATCACCGTGGAAACCGGATGCAGTTTGATCAGGAGAATCACCGTGGAAACCAGATGCAGTTTGATCAGGAGAATCACCGTGGAAACCGGATGCAGTTTGATCAGGAGAATCACCGTGGAAACCGGATGCAGTTTGATCAGGAGAATCACCGTGGAAACCGGATGCAGTTTGATCAGGAGAATCACCGTGGAACCCGGATGCAGTTTCATCAGGAGAATCACCGTGGAAACCGGATGCAGTTTGATCAGGAGAATCACCGTGGAAACCGGATGCAGTTTGATCAGGAGAATCACCGTGGAAACCGGATGCAGTTTGATCAGGAGAATCACCGTGGAAACCGGATGCAGTTTGATCAGGAGAATCACCGTGGAAACCGGATGCAGTTTGATCAGGAGAATCACCGTGGAAACCGGATGCAGTTTGATCAGGAGAATCACCGTGGAAACCGGATGCAGTTTGATCAGGAGAATCACCGTGGAAACCAGATGCAGTTTGATCGGGGGAATCGCCATGTAAACCGGATGCAGTTTGATCGGGGGAATCGCCATGGAAACCGGATGCAGTTTGATCAGGGGAATCGCCGTGGAAACCGGATGCAGTTTGATCGGGGGAATTCAACTTAGCTAACTGTATAAACATATTTTATAGAATTCTGAAATGTATTGGAATAAATTACCAAACTATAAAACTAGTTAGCCAACTATGGGTAACTGTAGCTAGCTACTCGACAGGAGCGCTAGCTAGATACGTTAGCTTAATAGGTACATTAATAGCTTTAGGTTGGTTGTTTTTAAGTTAAATTTCAAGATTTCCACCAAAGACGTTGCCTCTCGGATCATCAGTCTCCCTCGCTTGGGCAAAGGACGTTGCCTCTCGGATCCTCATTCTCCCTCGCTTGGGCAAAGGACGTTGCCTCTCGGATCATCATTCTCACTCGCTTGGGCAAAGGACGTTCAAGGTACGCTCGGACGTGACGATTTAAAACACCATTCAAGGGCTCAGGGTTTACGAGTTTGGACTGCAGCCTTGATGTCATTATTAAAGTCCATTCAAAACCAGCACAACTTTATTAAGCCCATTCAAAACCAGCACAACTTTATTAAGTCCATTCAAAACCAACACTACTTTATTAAGTCTCTCAGCATTCCCTGTCTTTCAAAACAGCAGGCTATCAACAGAGACTTCAAAACAACACTACTTTATTAAGTCTCTCAGCATCCCCTATCTTTCAGAACAGCAGGCTATCTACACAGAGTCAAAACAACACAACTTTATTAACCCAGCTCCTGCCAGAGACACACAAAGAAGACACGTTAGCATTAGATGAGAGACAGAGAGACACAGAGCGAGAGAAAGAGAGAGAGGTGGAGAGAAAGAGAGGTGGAGAGAGAGAGAGAGAGAGAGAGAGGTGGAGAGAGAGAGAAAGAGAGAGAGAGAGAGAGAGGTGGAGAGAGAGAGAGAGAGAGAGGTGGAGAGAGAGAGAGAGAGGTGGAGAGAGAGAGAGAAAGAGGTGTAAAGAAAGAGAGAGAGAGAGAGAGCTATACAGTAGCCTAAGGCTTGTGTTATTGTTCAGGACTAGTCTTTGAGTCAGACTCTCTGTGACCAATCCATTTGTAAACAGAAGCATGGCACAAATGGAAGCAACAAAGGAGAGGAATTGAATGCACACACACACACATTCAGAGACACATGTAGAGCGCACAAACAAACACACACACACACACAGTTTGATTTGACACGTGGCATTTAGTTATTGAATGAACAAATTAATTATTTAAGAAGATATTGAATCTCTCTCCTCTCTCTCCTCTCCCTCTCTCTCCTCTCCCTCTCTCTCCTCTCCCTCTCTCTCCTCTACCTCTCTCTCCTCTACCTCTCTATCCTCTACCTCTCTCTCCTCTCCCTCTCTCTCCTCTCCCTCTCTCTCCTCTCCCTCTCTCTCTCAGTATCTTTCTCTAGTAATTGAGGAGTGACTGATGTCACTAATCGACCAATCAGGTGTCACTAACGAGGCTGTCAGAACTTGTTAGGATCAACAGCCAATCAACATAGCTCCATTCGTTTCCCTGGGCGACCATTAGCCAATGACCTGCAAGATTCTTACTGGAGGCTCCAGGTCACCAGATGACACACAAACAGACACTTAGATGTGAGTAGCATTATGTCCATGTCTTCTTTTCAAACCATCTCTGCCCCTGGCGTATAGAACAGCCTTTTAAAGCCACTGACTTTAAACAAGTTTCTCTCTCTCTCTCTGTCCCTCTCTCTCCCTGTCTCTCTCTCTCTCTCTCTCTGTCCCTCTCTCTCCCTGTCCCTCTCTCTCTCTGTCTTTCTCTCTCTCTGTCTCTCTCTCTCCCTGTCTCTCTCTCTCTCTCTCAATTCAATTCAATTCAATTCAAGAGCTTTATTGGCATGGGAAACACGTGTTAACATTGCCAAAGCAAGTGAGGTAGATAATATATAAAGTGAATATATAAAGTGAAAAACATTAAAATTAACAGTAGACATTACACATACAGAAGTTTCAAAACAATAAAGACATTACAAATGTCATATTATATATATACAGTGTTTTAACAATGTACAAATGATTAAAGGACACAAGATAAAATAAATAAGCATAAATATGGGTTGTATTTACAATGGTGTTTGTTCTTCACTGGTTGCCCTTTTCTCGTGGCATCAGGTCACAAATCTTGCTGCTGTGATGGCACACTGTGGAATTTCACCCAGTAGATATGGGAGTTTATCAAAATTGGATTTGTTTTCGAATTCTTTGTGGATCTGTGTAATCTGAGGGAAATATGTCTCTCTAATATGGTCATACATTGGGCAAGAGGTTAGGAAGTGCAGCTCAGTTTCCACCTCATTTTGTGGGCAGTGAGCACATAGCCTCTCTTCTCTTGAGAGCCATGTCTGCCTACGGCGGCCTTTCTCAATAGCAAGGCTATGCTCACTGAGTCTGTACATAGTCAAAGCTTTCCTTAAGTTTGGGTCAGTCACAGTGGTCAGGTATTCTGCCGCTGTGTACTCTCTGTTTAGGGCCAAATAGCATTCTAGTTTGCTCTGTTTTTTTGTTCATTCTTTCCAATGTGTCAAGTAATTATCTTTCTGTTTTCTCATGATTTGGTTGGGTCTAATTGTGCTGTTGTCCTGGGGCTCTGTAGGGTGTGTTTGTGTTTGTGAACAGAGCCCCAGGACCAGCTTGCTTAGGGGACTCTTCTCCAGGTTCATCTCTCTGTAGGTGATGGCTTTGTTATGGAAGGTTTGGGAATCGCTTCCTTTTAGGTGGTTGTAGAATTTAATGGCTCTTTTCTGGATTTTGATAATTAGTGGGTATCGACCTAATTCTGCTCTGCATTATTTGGTGTTTTACGTTGTACACGGAGGATATTTTTGCAGAATTCTGCATGCAGAGTCTCAATATGGTGTTGTCCCATTTTGTGAAGTCTTGGTTGGTGAGCAGACCCCAGACCTCACAACCATAAAGGGCAATGGGATCTACAACTGATTCAAGTATTTTTAGCCAGATCCTAATGGGTATGTCCTTATTGGATTTATTATTGTATTTGTGGTCCTGGCGACTGGACCTTTTTTGGAACACCATTATTAGATCCTAATTGGTATGTTGAAATTTATGTTCCTTTTGATGGCATAGAATGCCCTTCTTGCCTTGTCTCTCAGATCGTTCACAGCTTTGTGGAAGTTACCTGTGGCGCTGATGTTTAGGCCAAGGTATGTATAGTTTTTTGTGTGCTCTAGGGCAACAGTGTCTAGATGGAAATTGTATTTGTGGTCCTGGTGACTGGACCTTTTTTGGAACTCCATTAATTTGGTCTTACTGAGATTTACTGTCAGGGCCCAGGTCTGTCAGGGCCCAGGTCTGTAAGGGCCCAGGTCTGACAGAATCTGTGCATAAGGTCTAGGTGCTGCTGTAGGCTCTCCTTGGTTGGTGACAGAAGCACCAGATCATCAGCATACTGCAGACATTTGACTTCGGATTCTAGCAGGGGGAGGCCGGGTGCTGCAGACTTTTCTAGTGCCCGCGCCAATTCGTTGATATATATGTTGAAGAGGGTGGGGCTTAAGCTGAATCCCTGTCTCACCCCACGACCCTGTGTGAAGAAATGTGTGTGTTTTTTGCCAATTTTAACCGCACACTTGTTGTTTGTGTACATGGATTTTATAATGTCGTATGTTTTACCCCCAACACCACTTTCCATCAGTTTGTATAGCAGACCCTCATGCCAAATTGAGTCGATGGCTTTTTTGAAATCAAAAAAGCATGAGAAGACTTTGCCTTTGTTTTGGTTTGTTTGGTTGTCAATTAGGGTGTGCAGGGTGAATACGTGGTCTGTTGTACAGTAATTTGGTAAAAAGCCAATTTGACATTTGCTACGGTAGTTATCAAATTTGTCTCCACTTTTGTGGATTGGGGTGATCAGTCCTGCTGCTGTAGGCCCTCCTTGGTTGAGGACAGAAGCACCAGATCATCAGCAAACAGGAGACATTTGACTTCAGAGTCTAGTAGAACGAGGCCGGGTGCTGCAGACTGTTCCAGTGTTGGTGGGTGAATATGGGGTCTGTATTGGGGAAGATGCCAGAGCTGAGGATGATGTTAAAGAGTTTAAGTTTAGCCAATTGGAATTTGTTGTCTGTATATTTTATCATTTCATTGAGGATACCATCAACACCACAGGCCTTTTTGGGTTGGAGGGTTTGTATTTTGTCCTGTAGTTCATTCAAGGTAATTGGAGAATCCAGTGGGTTCTGGAATCCAGTGGGTTCTGGAATCCAGTTTGTTCTGGAATCCAGTGGGTTCTGGAATCCAGTGGGTTCTGGAATCCAGTGGGTTCTGGAATCCAGTGGGTTCTGGTCGTCTTTAATAGTTGATTCTAAGATCTGTATTTGATCATGTATATGTTTTTGCTCTTTATTCTTTGTTATAGAGCCAAAAAGATTGGAGAAGTGGTTTACCCATACATCTCCATTTTGGATAGATAATTCTTCATGCTGTTGTTTGTTTAGTGTTTTCCAACTTTCCCAGAAGTGGTTAGAGTCTATGGATTCTTCAATTACATTGAGCTGAACATGCTGTTCCTTCTTTTTCCGTAGTGTATTTCTGTATTGTTTTAGTGATTCACCATAGTGAAGGCGTAGACTCAGGTTTTCCGAGTCTCTATGTTTTTGGTTGGACAGGTTTCTCAATTTCTTTCTTAGATTTTTGCATTCTTCATCAAACCAATTGTCATTGTTGTTAATTTTCTTCTGGTTTTCTATTTGAGATTTTTAGATTTGATAGGGAGGCTGAGAGGTCAGATATACTGTTAAGATTTTCTACTGCCAAGTTTACACCTTCACTATTACAGTGGAACGTTTTACCCAGGAAATTGTCTAAAAGGGATTGAATTTGTTGTTGCCTAATTGTTTTTTGGTGGGTTTCCAAACTGCATTCCTTCCATCTATAGCATTTCTTAATGTTACTCAGTTCCTTTGGCTTTGATGCCTCATGATTGAGTATTGCTCTGTTTAAGTAGACTGTGATTTTGCTGTGGTCTGATAGGGGTGTCATTGGGCTGAAACTCTCTCTCTCTCTCTCTCTCCCTCTCTCCCTCTCTCCCTCTCTCCCTCTCTCCCTCTCTCCCTCTCTCCCTCCCTCTCTCCCTCCCTCCCTCCCTCCCTCCCTCCCTTGGTCAGCCTATTTTTGCAGAAATCTCTCTCTCTCTCTCTCTCTCTCTCTCTCTCTCTCTCTCTCTCTCTCTCTCTCTCCCTCTCTCCCTCTCTCCCTCTCTCTCTCCCTCTCTCCCTCTCTCCCTCTCTCCCTCCCTCTCTCCCTCTCTCCCTCCCTCTCTCCCTCCCTCTCTCCCTCCCTCTCTCCCTCCCTCCCTCCCTCCCTCCCTCCCTCCCTCCCTTGGTCAGCCTATTTTTGCAGAAATCTCTCTCTCTCTCTCTCTCTCTCTCTCTCTCTCTCTCTCTCTCTCTCTCTCTCTCCCTCTCTCCCTTGGTCAGCCTATTTTTGCAGAAATCTCTCTCTCTCTCTCTCTCTCTCTCTCTCT
Source organism: Oncorhynchus mykiss (assembly GCF_013265735.2). Taxonomy (NCBI): domain Eukaryota; kingdom Metazoa; phylum Chordata; class Actinopteri; order Salmoniformes; family Salmonidae; genus Oncorhynchus; species Oncorhynchus mykiss. The sequence goes on along the minus strand of NW_023493719.1, from coordinate 266,490 downwards.
CTCTCTCTCTCCCTCTCCCTCTCCCTCTCCCCCTCTCTCTCTCCCTCTCTCCCTCTCTCCCTCTCTCCCTCTCTCCCTCTCTCCCTCTCTCCCTCCCTCCCTCCCTTGGTCAGCCTATTTTTGCAGAAATCTCTCTCCCTCTCCCTCTCTCTCTCTCTCTCTCTCTCTCTCTCTCTCTCTCTCTCTCTCTCTCTCTCTCTCTCTCTCTCTCTCTCTCTCTCTCTCCCTCTCTCCCTCTCTCCCTCTCTCTCTCCCTCTCTCCCTCTCTCCCTCTCTCCCTCTCTCCCTCCCTCTCTCCCTCTCTCCCTCCCTCTCTCCCTCCCTCTCTCCCTCCCTCTCTCCCTCCCTCCCTCCCTCCCTCCCTCCCTCCCTCCCTTGGTCAGCCTATTTTTGCAGAAATCTCTCTCTCTCTCTCTCTCTCTCTCTCTCTCTCTCTCTCTCCCTCTCTCCCTCTCTCCCTTGGTCAGCCTATTTTTGCAGAAATCTCTCTCTCTCTCTCTCTCTCTCTCTCTCTCTCTCTCTCTCCCTCTCCCTCTCCCTCTCCCCCTCTCTCTCTCCCTCTCTCCCTCTCTCCCTCTCTCCCTCTCTCCCTCTCTCCCTCCCTCCCTCCCTCCCTCCCTCCCTTGGTCAGCCTATTTTTGCAGAAATCTCTCTCTCTCTCTCTCTCTCTCTCTCTCTCTCTCTCTCTCTCTCTCTCTCTCTCTCTCTCTCTCTCTCTCTCTCTCTCTCTCTCTCTCTCTCTCTCTCTCTCTCTCTCTCTCTCTCTCTCTCTCTCTCTCTCCCTCTCTCTCTCTCTCTCTCTCTCTCCCTCCCTCTCCCTCCCTCCCTCCCTCCCTCCCTCCCTCCCTCCCTCCCTCCCGCCCTCCCTTTGCGACCTTTTGCCTCATTTCAGGCTTCAAACATAAAGATAAAAAACTGTATTTTTTTGTGAAGAATCAACATCAATCATGAAGTGGAATGACATTTATTGGATATTTATTATTCAGCCCCCTTAACCTCTTAGAGCTCTAGGGGCGCTATTTCATTTTTGGATAAAAAACGTTCCCGTTTTAAGCGCGATATTTTGTCACGAAAAGATGCTCGACTATGCATATTCTTGACAGTTTTGGAAAGAAAACACTCTGAAGTTTCAGAATCTGCAAAGATTTTGTCTGTAAGTGCCCCAGAACTCATTCTACAGGCGAAACCAAGATGATGCATCACCCAGGAATTAGCAGAATTTCTGAAGCTCTGTTTTCCATTCTCTCCTTATATGGCTGTGATTGCGCAAGGAATGAGCCTACACTTTCTGTCGTTCGCCCAAGGTCTTAGCAGCATTGTGACGTATTTGTAGGCATATCATTGGAAGATTGGCCATAAGAGACTACATTTTCCAGAGGTCCGCCCGGTGTCCTTTGTCTAAATTTGTGCGTAATCTTCAGGTGCAGGCATTTTCTCCTGGGATTCAGGAGAGAAAGCATGTTTCCAAGAACGATGTATCAATGAAGAGATATGTGAAAAACACCTTGAGGATTGATTCTAAACAACGTTTGCCATGTTTTCAGTCGATATTATGGAGTTAATTTGGAAAAAAGTTTGCGTTTTGAGGACTGAATTTATGGATTTTTTTGGTAGCCAAATGTGATGTATAAAACGGAGCTATTTCTAATACACAAGGAATCTTTTTGGAAAAACTGAGCATCTGCTATCTAACTGAGAGTATCCTCATTGAAAACATCAGAAGTTCTTCAAAGGTAAATGATTTTATTTGAAGGCTTTTATGTTTTTGTTAATGTTGCGTGCTGGATGCTAACGCTAATGCTAACGCTAAATGCTAACGCGAAATGCTAACTCTAGCTAGCTACTTTTACACAAATGATTGTTTTCCTATGGTTGAGAAGCATATTTTGAAAATCTGAGATGACAGTGTTGTTTACAAAAGGCTAAGCTTGAGAGATGGCATATTTATTTCATTTCATTTGCGATTTTCATAAATAGTTAACGTTGTGTTATGCTAATGAGCTTGCTGATAGATTTACACAATCCTGGATACAGGGGTTTTTTCATAGCTAAACGTGACGCAGAAAACGGAGCGATTTGTCCTAAACAAATAATCTTTCAGGAAAAACTGAACATTTGCTATCTGAGAGTCTCCTCATTGAAAACATCTGAAGTTCTTCAAAGGAAAATTATTTTTTTGAATGCTTTTCTGTTTTTTTGTGTAAATGTTGCCAGCTGAATGCTAATGCTAAATGCTACGTTAGCCATCAATACTGTTACACAAATGCTTGTTTTGCAATGGTTGAGAAGCATATTTAGAAAATCTGAGATGACAGTGTTGTTAACAAAAGGCTAAGCTTGAGAGCTAGCATATTTATTTCATTTCATTTGCGATTTTCATGAATAGTTAACGTTGCGTTATGGTAATGAGCTTGAGTCTGTATTCACGAACCCGGATCCGGGATGGGGAGATCAGAAAGGTTAAGTTAATACTTTGTAGTTTCACCTTTTGCTGCGATTACAGCTGTAAGTCGTTTGGGGTATGTCTCTATCAGTTTTGCACATCGAGAGACTGACATGTTTGACAGTGGGGATGGTGTGTTCAGGGTGATGGGCTGTGTTGCTTTTACGCCAAACATAACGTTTTGCATTGTTGCCAAAAAGTTCAATTTTGGTTTCATCTGACCAGAGCACCTTCTTCCACATGTTTGGTGTGTCTCCCAGGTGGCTTGTGGCAAACTTTAAACGACACTTTTTATGGATATTTTTAAGAAATGGCTTTCTTCTTGCCACTCTTCCATAAAGGCCAGATTTGTGCAATATACGACTGATTGTTGTCCTATGGACAGAGTCTCCCACCTCAGCTGTAGATCTCTGCAGTTCATCCAGAGTGATCATGGGCCTCTTGGCTGCATCTCTGATCAGTCTTCTCCTTGTATGAGCTGAAAGTTTAGAGGGACGGCCAGGTCTTGGTAGATTTGCAGTGGTCTGATACTCCTTCCATTTCAATATTATCGCTTGCACAGAGCTCCTTGGGATGTTTAAAGCTTGGGAAATCTTTTTGTATCCAAATCCGGCTTTAAACTTCTTCACAACAGTGTCTCGGACCTGCCTGGTGTGTTCCTTGTTCTTCATGATGCTCTCTGCGCTTTTAACGGACCTCTGAGACCATCACAGTGCAGGTGCATTTATACGGAGACTTGATTACACACAGGTGGATTGTATTTATCATCATTAGTCCTTTAGGTCAACATTGGATCATTCAGTGATCCTCACTGAACTTCTGGAGAGAGTTTGCTGCACTGAAAGTAAAGGGGCTGAATAGTTTTGCACGCCCAATTTTTCAGTTTTTGATTTGTTAAAAAAGTTTGAAATATCCAATAAATGTCGTTCCACTTCATGATTGTGTCCCACTTGTTGTTGATTCTTCACAAAAAAATACAGTTTTATATCTTTATGTTTGAAGCCTGAAATGTGGCAAAAGGTCGCAAAGTTCAAGGGGGCCGAATACTTTCGCAAGGCACTGTACATTACTGAGCTTTACACCATTAGTACATGTCTATCATCACACACACACACACACACACACACACACACACACACACACACACACACACACACACACACACACACACAAAGAGTTTGGTTCCTTTAGACCAACGACATAAGAGTGGGGATATTAACAATGAACAGACTCAGTGACCATAGAGACTGGCCAATGAACAGACTCAGTGACCATAGAGACTGACCAATGAACAGACTCAGTGACCATAGAGACTGACCAATGAACAGACTCAGTGACCATAGAGACAGACCAATGAACAGACTCAGTGACCATAGAGACTGACCAATGAACAGACTCAGTGACCATAGAGACTGACCAATGAACAGACTCAGTGACCATAGAGACAGACCAATGAACAGACTCAGTGACCATAGAGACAGACCAATGAACAGACTCAGTGACCATAGAGACAGACCAATGAACAGACTCAACACCTCTACTCACATACTGAACTGTTGAACCTTTCAAACCTGCCTGGAACCAGCATATTACAGGGAGCCACACACACACACACACACACACACATTTTCGTTTCGTCTCAACAGGCAGGTTGTCAGAAGTCAACGCCTTGTGGTTGGTAACCTCTTCCTCCAGTCCCTCCTACCTCCTCCCCCCTCTCTTCCTCCTCCCCTCCCCCCTCTCTTCCTCCTCCCTCTCTTCCTCCTCCCTCTCTTCCTCCTCCCCCACCACACACTTTCCCTTCGCCTCTTTACACAGTAAACACCCGTTAGCCCAATATTTCAGCCACATTACTAACGTTGGCTAGTTTAGCGTTAATGCTCTGGTAATATATATTTTAGATTAGACTTTGCCATCTGTTATGCTAAGCTAACCAAGCCAAATAAGCTAACCCTACGCTACGACAGACAACTAGGCCACTGTATGTGCTACGCTAACCAAGCTAACAAAGCTAATCAAGTTAACCTGACGCTACGACAGACAACTAGGCCAC
>NW_023493719.1:191994-244494 GCF_013265735.2 Oncorhynchus mykiss | reverse complement strand
TCTCTACCTCCTCTTAAATACTCCATCATCCTTTCTCTACCTCCTCCTCTTAAATACTCCATCATCCTCTCTACCTCCTCCTCTTAAATACTCCATCATCCTCTCTCTACCTCCTCCTCTTAAATACTCCATCATCCTCTCTACCTCCTCCTCTTAAATACTCTATCATCCTTTCTCTCCCTCCTCCTCTTAAATACTCCATCATCCTCTCTACCTCCTCCTCTTAAATACCCCATCATCCTTTCTCTCCCTCCTCCTCTTAAATACTCCATCATCGTCTCTACCTCCTCCTCTTAAATATTCCATCATCCTTTCTACCTCCTCCTCTTAAATACTCCATCATCCTCTCTACCTCCTCCTCTTAAATACTCCATCATCCTCTCTACCTCCTCCTCTTAAATACTCCATCATCCTCTCTACCACCTCCTCTTAAATACTCCATCATCCTCTCTACCTCCTCCTCTTAAATACTCCATCATCCTTTCTCTACCTCCTCCTCTTAAATACTCCATCATCCTTTCTCTACCTCCTCCTCTTAAATACTCCATCATCCTTTCTCTACCTCCTCCTCTTAAATACTCCATCATCCTTTCTCTACCTCCTCCTCTTAAATACTCCATCATCCTTTCTCTACCTCCTCCTCTTAAATACTCCATCATCCTTTCTCTACCTCCTCCTCTTAAATACTCCATCATCCTCTCTACCACCTCCTCTTAAATACTCCATCATCCTCTCTACCTCCTCCTCTTAAATACTCCATCATCCTTTCTCTACCTCCTCCTCTTAAATACTCCATCATCCTTTCTCTACCTCCTCCTCTTAAATACTCCATCATCCTCTCTCTACCTCCTCCTCTTAAATCCTCCATCATCCTCTCTACCTCCTCCTCTTAAATACTCCATCATCCTTTCTCTACCTCCTCCTCTTAAATACTACATCATCCTCTCTCTACCTCCTCCTCTTAAATACTCCATCATCCTTTCTCTACCTCCTCCTCTTAAATACTACATCATCCTCTCTCTACCTCCTCCTCTTAAATACTCCATCATCCTTTCTCTCCCTCCTCCTCTTAAATACTCCATCATCCTTTCTCTACCTCCTCCTCTTAAATACTCCATCATCCTCTCTACCTCCTCCTCTTAAATACTCCATCATCCTCTCTACCTCCTCCTCTTAAATACTCCATCATCCTTTCTCTACCCCCTCCTCTTAAATACTCCATCATCCTTTCTCTACCTCCTCCTCTTAAATACCCCATCATCCTTTCTCTACCTCCTCCTCTTCTCCCTCTTAAATACTCCATCATCCTCTCTACCTCCTCCTCTTAAATACTCCATCATCCTCTCTACCTCCTCTTAAATACTCCATCATCCTCTCTACCTCCTCCTCTTAAATACTCCATCATCCTCTCTACCTCCTCTTAAATACTCCATCATCCTTTCTCTACCTCCTCCTCTTAAATACTCCATCATCCTCTCTACCTCCTCCTCTTAAATACTCCATCATCCTCTCTCTACCTCCTCCTCTTAAATACTCCATCATCCTCTCTACCTCCTCCTCTTAAATATTCCATCATCCTTTCTACCTCCTCCTCTTAAATACTCCATCATCCTCTCTACCTCCTCCTCTTAAATACTCCATCATCCTCTCTACCTCCTCCTCTTAAATACTCCATCATCCTCTCTACCACCTCCTCTTAAATACTCCATCATCCTCTCTACCTCCTCCTCTTAAATACTCCATCATCCTTTCTCTACCTCCTCCTCTTAAATACTCCATCATCCTTTCTCTACCTCCTCCTCTTAAATACTCCATCATCCTTTCTCTACCTCCTCCTCTTAAATACTCCATCATCCTTTCTCTACCTCCTCCTCTTAAATACTCCATCATCCTTTCTCTACCTCCTCCTCTTAAATACTCCATCATCCTTTCTCTACCTCCTCCTCTTAAATACTCCATCATCCTCTCTACCTCCTCCCCTTAAATACTCCATCATCCTTTCTCTACCTCCTCCTCTTAAATACTCCATCATCCTCTCTACCTCCTCCTCTTAAATACTCCATCATCCTCTCTACCACCTCCTCTTAAATACTCCATCATCCTCTCTACCTCCTCCTCTTAAATACTCCATCATCCTCTCTACCTCCTCCTCTTAAATACTCCATCATCCTCTCTACCTCCTCCTCTTAAATACTCCATCATCCTTTCTCTACCTCCTCCTCTTAAATACTCCATCATCCTCTCTACCTCCTCCTCTTAAATACTCCATCATCCTTTCTCTACCTCCTCCTCTTAAATACTCCATCATCCTCTCTACCTCCTCCTATTAAATACTCCATCATCCTCTCTACCTCGTCCTCTTAAATACTCCATCATCCTTTCTCTACCTCCTCCTCTTAAATACTCCATCATCCTCTCTACCTCCTCCTCTTAAATACTCCATCATCCTCTCTACCTCCTCCTCTTAAATACTCCATCATCCTTTCTCTACCTCCTCCTCTTAAATACTCCATCATCCTTTCTCTACCTCCTCCTCTTAAATACTCCATCATCCTTTCTCTACCTCCTCCTCTTAAATACTCCATCATCCTTTCTCTACCTCCTCCTCTTAAATACTCCATCATCCTTTCTCTACCTCCTCCTCTTAAATACTCCATCATCCTCTCTACCACCTCCTCTTAAATACTCCATCATCCTCTCTACCTCCTCCTCTTAAATACTCCATCATCCTTTCTCTACCTCCTCCTCTTAAATACTCCATCATCCTTTCTCTACCTCCTCCTCTTAAATACTCCATCATCCTCTCTCTACCTCCTCCTCTTAAATCCTCCATCATCCTCTCTACCTCCTCCTCTTAAATACTCCATCATCCTTTCTCTACCTCCTCCTCTTAAATACTACATCATCCTCTCTCTACCTCCTCCTCTTAAATACTCCATCATCCTTTCTCTACCTCCTCCTCTTAAATACTACATCATCCTCTCTCTACCTCCTCCTCTTAAATACTCCATCATCCTTTCTCTCCCTCCTCCTCTTAAATACTCCATCATCCTTTCTCTACCTCCTCCTCTTAAATACTCCATCATCCTCTCTACCTCCTCCTCTTAAATACTCCATCATCCTCTCTACCTCCTCCTCTTAAATACTCCATCATCCTTTCTCTACCCCCTCCTCTTAAATACTCCATCATCCTTTCTCTACCTCCTCCTCTTAAATACCCCATCATCCTTTCTCTACCTCCTCCTCTTCTCCCTCTTAAATACTCCATCATCCTCTCTACCTCCTCCTCTTAAATACTCCATCATCCTCTCTACCTCCTCTTAAATACTCCATCATCCTCTCTACCTCCTCCTCTTAAATACTCCATCATCCTCTCTACCTCCTCTTAAATACTCCATCATCCTTTCTCTACCTCCTCCTCTTAAATACTCCATCATCCTCTCTACCTCCTCCTCTTAAATACTCCATCATCCTCTCTCTACCTCCTCCTCTTAAATACTCCATCATCCTCTCTACCTCCTCCTCTTAAATATTCCATCATCCTTTCTACCTCCTCCTCTTAAATACTCCATCATCCTCTCTACCTCCTCCTCTTAAATACTCCATCATCCTCTCTACCTCCTCCTCTTAAAAACTCCATCATCCTCTCTACCACCTCCTCTTAAATACTCCATCATCCTCTCTACCTCCTCCTCTTAAATACTCCATCATCCTTTCTCTACCTCCTCCTCTTAAATACTCCATCATCCTTTCTCTACCTCCTCCTCTTAAATACTCCATCATCCTTTCTCTACCTCCTCCTCTTAAATACTCCATCATCCTTTCTCTACCTCCTCCTCTTAAATACTCCATCATCCTTTCTCTACCTCCTCCTCTTAAATACTCCATCATCCTTTCTCTACCTCCTCCTCTTAAATACTCCATCATCCTCTCTACCTCCTCCCCTTAAATACTCCATCATCCTTTCTCTACCTCCTCCTCTTAAATACTCCATCATCCTCTCTACCTCCTCCTCTTAAATACTCCATCATCCTCTCTACCACCTCCTCTTAAATACTCCATCATCCTCTCTACCTCCTCCTCTTAAATACTCCATCATCCTCTCTACCTCCTCCTCTTAAATACTCCATCATCCTCTCTACCTCCTCCTCTTAAATACTCCATCATCCTTTCTCTACCTCCTCCTCTTAAATACTCCATCATCCTCTCTACCTCCTCCTCTTAAATACTCCATCATCCTTTCTCTACCTCCTCCTCTTAAATACTCCATCATCCTCTCTACCTCCTCCTCTTAAATACTCCATCATCCTCTCTACCTCCTCCTCTTAAATACTCCATCATCCTTTCTCTACCTCCTCCTCTTAAATACTCCATCATCCTCTCTACCTCCTCCTCTTAAATACTCCATCATCCTCTCTCTACCTCCTCCTCTTAAATACTCCATCATCCTTTCTCTACCTCCTCCTCTTAAATACTCCATCATCCTTTCTACCTCCTCCTCTTAAATACTCAATCATCCTCTCTCTACCTCCTCCTCTTAAATACTCCATCATCCTTTCTCTACCTCCTCCTCTTAAATACTCCATCATCCTCTCTACCTCCTCCCCTTAAATACTCCATCATCCTTTCTCTACCTCCTCCTCTTAAATACTCCATCATCCTCTCTACCTCCTCCTCTTAAATACTCCATCATCCTCTCTACCACCTCCTCTTAAATACTCCATCATCCTCTCTACCTCCTCCTCTTAAATACTCCATCATCCTTTCTCTACCTCCTCCTCTTAAATACTCCATCATCCTTTCTCTACCTCCTCCTCTTAAATACTCCATCATCCTCTCTACCTCCTCCTCTTAAATATTCCATCATCCTCTCTACCTCCTCCTCTTAAATACTCCATCATCCTTTCTCTACCTCCTCCTCTTAAATACTCCATCATCCTCTCTACCTCCTCCTCTTAAATACTCCATCATCCTCTCTACCTCCTCCTCTTAAATACTCCATCATCCTCTCTACCTCCTCCTCTTAAATACTCCATCATCCTCTCTACCTCCTCCCCTTAAATACTCCATCATCCTTTCTCTACCTCCTCCTCTTAAATACTCCATCATCCTTTCTACCTCCTCCTCTTAAATACTCCATCATCCTCTCTACCTCCTCCTCTTAAATACTCCATCATCCTCTCTACCTCCTCCTCTTAAATACTCCATCATCCTTTCTACCTCCTCCTCTTAAATACTCCATCATCCTTTCTACCTCCTCCTCTTAAATACTCCATCATCCTCTCTACCTCCTCCTCTTAAATACTCCATCATCCTTTCTCTACCTCCTCCTCTTAAATACTCCATCATCCTCTCTACCTCCTCCTCTTAAATACTCCATCATCCTTTCTCTACCTCCTACTCCTAAATACTCCATCATCCTTTCTCTACCTCCTCCTCTTAAATACTCCATCATCCTTTCTCTCCCTCCTCCTCTTAAATACTCCATCATCCTTTCTCTACCTCCTCCTCTTAAATACTCCATCATCCTTTCTCTACCTCCTCCTCTTCTCCCTCTTAAATATTCCATCATCCTCTCTACCTCCTCCTCTTAAATACTCCATCATCCTTTCTCTACCTCCTCCTCTTAAATACTCCATCATCCTCTCTACCTCCTCCTCTTAAATACTCCATCATCCTCTCTCTACCTCCTCCTCTTAAATCCTCCATCATCCTCTCTACCTCCTCCTCTTAAATACTCCATCATCCTTTCTCTACCTCCTCCTCTTAAATACTCCATCATCCTCTCTACCTCCTCCTCTTAAATACTCCATCATCCTCTCTACCTCCTCCTCTTAAATACTCCATCATCCTCTCTACCTCCTCCCCTTAAATACTCCATCATCCTTTCTCTACCTCCTCCTCTTCTCCCTCTTAAATACTCCATCATCCTCTCTACCTCCTCCTCTTAAATACTCCATCATCCTCTCTACCTCCTCCTCTTAAATACTCCATCATCCTTTCTCTACCTCCTCCCCTTAAATACTCCATCATCCTTTCTCTACCTCCTCCTCTTAAATACTCCATCATCCTCTCTACCTCCTCCTCTTAAATACTCCATCATCCTCTCTACCTCCTCCTCTTAAATACTCCATCATCCTTTCTCTACCTCCTCCTCTTAAATACTCCATCATCCTTTCTCTACCTCCTCCTCTTAAATACTCCATCATCCTTTCTACCTCCTCCTCTTAAATACTCCATCATCCTTTCTCTACCTCCTCCTCTTAAATACTCCATCATCCTTTCTCTACCTCCTCCTCTTAAATACTCCATCATCCTCTCTACCTCCTCCTCTTAAATACTCCATCATCCTTTCTACCTCCTCCTCTTAAATACTCCATCATCCTCTCTACCTCCTCCTCTTAAATACTCCATCATCCTCTCTACCTCCTCCTCTTAAATACTCCATCATCCTCTCTACCTCCTCCTCTTAAATACTCCATCATCCTTTCTCTACCTCCTCCTCTTAAATACTCCATCATCCTCTCTCTACCTCCTCCTCTTAAATACTCCATCATCCTCTCTACCTCCTCCTCTTAAATACTCCATCATCCTCTCTACCTCCTCCCCTTAAATACTCCATCATCCTTTCTCTACCTCCGCCTCTTCTCCCTCTTAAATACTCCATCATCCTCTCTACCTCCTCCTCTTAAATACTCCATCATCCTCTCTACCTCCTCCCCTTAAATACTCCATCATCCTTTCTCTACCTCCTCCTCTTCTCCCTCTTAAATACTCCATCATCCTCTCTACCACCTCCTCTTAAATACTCCATCATCCTCTCTACCTCCTCCTCTTAAATACTCCATCATCCTCTCTACCTCCTCCTCTTAAATACTCCATCATCCTTTCTCTACCTACTCCTCTTAAATACTCCATCATCCTCTCTACCTCCTCCTCTTAAATACTCCATCATCCTTTCTCTACCTCCTCCTCTTAAATACTCCATCATCCTTTCTCTACCTCCTCCTCTTAAATACCCCATCATCCTTTCTCTACCTCCTCCTCTTAAATACTCCATCATCCTCTCTACCTCCTCCTCTTAAATACTCCATCATCCTTTCTCTACCTCCTCCTCTTAAATACTCCATCATCCTTTCTCTCCCTCCTCCTCTTAAATACTCCATCATCCTCTCTACCTCCTCCTCTTAAATACTCCATCATCCTCTCTCTACCTCCTCCTCTTAAATACTCCATCATCCTTTCTCTACCTCCTCCTCTTAAATACTCCATCATCCTCTCTACCTCCTCCTCTTAAATACTCCATCATCCTCTCTACCTCCTCCTCTTAAATACTCCATCATCCTTTCTCTACCTCCTCCTCTTAAATACTCCATCATCCTCTCTCTACCTCCTCCTCTTAAATACTCCATCATCCTCTCTACCTCCTCCTCTTAAATACTCCATCATCCTCTCTACCTCCTCCCCTTAAATACTCCATCATCCTTTCTCTACCTCCGCCTCTTCTCCCTCTTAAATACTCCATCATCCTCTCTACCTCCTCCTCTTAAATACTCCATCATCCTCTCTACCTCCTCCCCTTAAATACTCCATCATCCTTTCTCTACCTCCTCCTCTTCTCCCTCTTAAATACTCCATCATCCTCTCTACCACCTCCTCTTAAATACTCCATCATCCTCTCTACCTCCTCCTCTTAAATACTCCATCATCCTCTCTACCTCCTCCTCTTAAATACTCCATCATCCTTTCTCTACCTCCTCCTCTTAAATACTCCATCATCCTCTCTACCTCCTCCTCTTAAATACTCCATCATCCTTTCTCTACCTCCTCCTCTTAAATACTCCATCATCCTTTCTCTACCTCCTCCTCTTAAATACCCCATCATCCTTTCTCTACCTCCTCCTCTTAAATACTCCATCATCCTCTCTACCTCCTCCTCTTAAATACTCCATCATCCTTTCTCTACCTCCTCCTCTTAAATACTCCATCATCCTTTCTCTCCCTCCTCCTCTTAAATACTCCATCATCCTCTCTACCTCCTCCTCTTAAATACTCCATCATCCTCTCTCTACCTCCTCCTCTTAAATACTCCATCATCCTTTCTCTACCTCCTCCTCTTAAATACCCCATCATCCTTTCTCTACCTCCTCCTCTTAAATACTCCATCATCCTTTCTCTACCTCCTCCTCTTAAATACTCCATCATCCTTTCTCTACCTCCTCCTCTTAAATACTCCATCATCCTCTCTACCTCCTCCTCTTAAATACTCCATCATCCTTTCTCTACCTCCTCCTCTTAAATACTCCTTCATCCTTTCTCTCCCTCCTCCTCTTAAATACTCCATCATCCTTTCTCTACCTCCTCCTCTTAAATACTCCATCATCCTCTCTACCTCCTCCTCTTCTCCCTCTTAAATACTCCATCATCCTCTCTACCTCCTCCTCTTAAATACTCCATCATCCTCTCTACCTCCTCCTCTTAAATACTCCATCATCCTTTCTCTACCTCCTCCTCTTAAATACTCCATCATCCTCTCTACCTCCTCCTCTTAAATACTCCATCATCCTCTCTACCTCCTCCTCTTAAATACTCCATCATCCTCTCTACCTCCTCCTCTTAAATACCTCATCATCTTTTCTCTACCTCCTCCTCTTCCTCTCTCTAGCCAATATCAACTCTCTCCAATGACATCACCCCTCCCTCCCTCCCTCCCTCCCTCCCTCCCTCCCTCCCTCCCTCCCTCCCTCCCTCCGTCCGGCCTGCAGTAGGTAGGCTGGTTACGTCAGCTGGTTAAAATATTAAACAAGGGGCAGAAACATCCCAGTAAATAATTCAGAGGCAGCATTAGCAGTAGCTTGCCCCCGCAGAGCTCAACTCCCCCTGCCCTGCCCTGTCCTGCCCTGCCCAGCACGGAGCACCCTGAGTGGGCTAGACCTCCCTCAAGAGCTGCCTGCCTGGTGGGTCAGGAGAGGAGACGATAACATCATCCCCTTAAAATAGAACAGAGAGAGAGAGACAGAGAGAAGGGGGAGAGAGAGAGACAGACAGACAGAGACGATAGGCCGATACCCACTAATTATCAAAATCCAGAAAAGAGCCGTTAAATTCTATAACCACCTAAAAGGAAGTGATTCCCAAACCTTCCATAACAAAGCCATCACCTACAGAGAGATGAACCTGGAGAAGAGTCCCCTAAGCAAGCTGGTCCTGGGGCTCTGTTCACAAACACAAACACACCCTACAGAGCCCCAGGACAGCAGCACAATTAGACCCAATCAAATCATGAGAAAACAAAAAGATAATTACTTAACACATTGGAAAGAATTAACAAAAAAACAGAGCAAACTAGAATGCTATTTGGCCCTAAACAGAGAGTACACAGCGGCAGAATACCTGACCACTGTGACTGACCCTAAACAGAGAGTACACAGTGGCAGAATACCTGACCACTGTGACTGACCCTAAACAGAGAGGACACAGTGGCAGAATACCTGACCACTGTGACTGACCCTAAACAGAGAGTACACAGTGGCAGAATACCTGACCACTGTGACTGACCCTAAACAGAGAGTACACAGTGGCAGAATGCCTGACCACTGTGACTGACCCTAAACAGAGAGTACACAGTGGCAGAATACCTGACCACTGTGACTGACCCTAAACAGAGAGTACACAGTGGCAGAATACCTGACCACTGTGACTGACCCTAAACAGAGAGTACACAGTGGCAGAATACCTGACCACTGTGACTGACCCTAAACAGAGAGTGGCAGAATACCTGACCACTGTGACTGACCCTAAACAGAGAGTACACAGCGGCAGAATACCTGCCCACTGTGACTGACCCTAAACAGAGAGGACACAGTGGCAGAATACCTGACCACTGTGACTGACCCTAAACAGAGAGTACACAGTGGCAGAATGCCTGACCACTGTGACTGACCCTAAACAGAGAGGACACAGTGGCAGAATACCTGACCACTGTGACTGACCCTAAACAGAGAGTACACAGTGGCAGAATACCTGACCACTGTGACTGACCCAAACTTAAGGAAAGCTTTGACTATGTACAGACTCAGTGAGCATAGCCTTGCTATTGAGAAAGGCCGCCGTAGGCAGACATGACTCTCCAGAGAAGACAGGCTATGTGCTCACTGCCCACAAAATGAGGTGGAAACTGAGCTGCACTTCCTAACCTCCTGCCCAATGTATGACCATATTAGAGACACATATTTCCCTCAGATTACACAGATCCACAAAGAACTAGAAAACAAATCCAATTTTGATAAACTCCCATATCTACTGGGTGAAATACGGTATGACATCACAGCAGCAAGATGTGTGACCTGATGCCACGAGAAAAGGGCAACCAGTGAAGAACAAACAGCATTGTAAATACAAACTATATTTATGGTTGTTTATTTTATCTTGTGTCCTTTAACCATTTGTACATTGTTAAAACACTGTATATATATATAATATGACATTTGTAATGTCTTTACTGTTTTGAAACCTCTGTATGTGTAATGTCTACTGTTAATTTTTTATTGTTTATTTCACTTTATATATTCACTTTGTATGTTGTCTACCTCACTTGCTTTGGCAATGTTAACACATGTTTCCCATGACAATAAAGCCCTTGAATTGAATTGAATTGAGAGAGAGAGAGACAAAGCGAGAGAGAGAGAGAGAGGGAGAGAGAGACAGAGGGAGAGAGAGAGAGAGAAAGCGAGAGAGACAGGGAAGAGCGAGAGAGAGACAGAGCGAGAGAGAGAGAGAGAGAGAGACAGAGAGAGAGAGAGAGAGAGAGAGACAGAGAGAGAAAGCGAGAGAGACGGGGGAGAGAGGAAGAGAGGGGGGGACTAGAGTGTGACTAAATGTAAGAGAGACCAGCAAGAACTCTCACACACACACACACACACACACACACAAACACACACACACACACACACACACACACACACACACACACACACACACACACACACACGGTAATGGTCTGACAGGGTAGTGGTCTGACAGGGTAATGGTCTGACAGGGTAATGGTCTGACAGGATAACGGTCTGACAGGGTAATGGTCTGACAGGGTAATGGTCTGACAGGATAATGGTCTGACAGGGTAGTGGTCTGACAGGGTAGTGGTCTGACAGGGTAATGGTCTAACAGGGTAATGGTCTGACAGGGTAATGGTCTGACAGGGTAATGGTTTGACAGGGTAATGGTCTGACAGGGTAATGGTCAAACATGATAATGGTCTGACAGGGTAATGGTCTGACAGGGTAATGGTCTGACAGGGTAATGGTCTGACAGGGTAATGGTCTGACAGGATAACGGTCTGACAGGGTAATGGTCTGACAGGATAATGGTCTGACAGGGTAATGGTCAGACAGGATAATGGTCTGACAGGGTAGTGGTCTGACAGGGTAGTGGTCTGACAGGGTAATGGTCTAACAGGGTAATGGTCTGAAAGGGTAATGGTCTGACAGACTACAGGGTAATGGTCTGTCAGGGTAATGGTCTGACAGGATAATGGTCTGACAGGGTAATGGTCTGACAGGGTAATGGTCTGACAGGGTAATGGTCTGACAGGGTAATGGTCTGACAGGATAATGGTCTGACAGGATAATGGTCTGACAGGGTAATGGTCTAACAGGGTAATGGTCTGAAAGGGTAATGGTCTGACAGACTACAGGGTAATGGTCTGTCAGGGTAATGGTCTGACAGGATTATGGTCTGACAGGGTAATGGTCTGACAGGGTAATGGTCTGACAGGGTAATGGTCTGACAGGATAATGGTCTGACAGGGTAATGGTCTGACAGGATAACGGTCTGACAGGGTAATGGTCTGACAGGATAATGGTCTGACAGGGTAATGGTCAGACAGGATAATGGTCTGACAGGGTAGTGGTCTGACAGGGTAGTGGTCTGACAGGGTAATGGTCTAACAGGGTAATGGTCTGAAAGGGTAATGGTCTGACAGACTACAGGGTAATGGTCTGTCAGGGTAATGGTCTGACAGGGTAATGGTCTGACAGGGTAATGGTCTGACAGGGTAATGGTCTGACAGGATAATGGTCTGACAGGATAATGGTCTGACAGGGTAATGGTCTAACAGGGTAATGGTCTGAAAGGGTAATGGTCTGACAGACTACAGGGTAATGGTCTGTCAGGGTAATGGTCTGACAGGATTATGGTCTGACAGGGTAATGGTCTGACAGGGTAATGGTCTGACAGGGTAATGGTCTGACAGGATAATGGTCTGACAGGATAATGGTCTGACAGGGTAATGGTCTGACAGGGTAATGGTCTGACAGGATAATGGTCTGACAGGATAATGGTCTGACAGGATAATGGTCTGACAGGGTAATGTTCTGACAGACTAACAGATTCCAAGCTGACATGGTAAAATCTGTCGTTTCGCCCCTGAACAAGGCAGTTAACCCACTGTTCCTAGACCAGTTAACCCACTGTTCCTAGACCAGTTAACCCACTGTTCCTAGACCAGTTAACCCACTGTTCCTAGTTCAGTTAACCCACTGTTCCTAGACCAGTTAACCCACTGTTCCTAGACCAGTTTAACCCACTGTTCCCCGGTATGCCGTCATCGTAAATAAGAATTTGTTCATAACTGACATGCCTCGTTAACTAAAAAATAACAATTTGGCAAATATTTCCATAACACCTGTTGACCTGCATTGTTGGTTAAGTTAGAGCTCTAGGGGCGCTATTTCATTTTTGGATAAAAAACGTTCCCGTTTTAAGCGCGATATTTTGTCACGAAAAGATGCTCGACTATGCATATTCTTGACAGTTTTGGAAAGAAAACACTCTGACGTTTCAGAATCTGCAAAGATTTTGTCTGTAAGTGCCCCAGAACTTATTCTACAGGCGAAACCAAGATGATGCATCACCCAGGAATTAGCAGAATTTCTGAAGCTCTGTTTTCCATTCTCTCCTTATATGGCTGTGATTGCGCAACGAATGAGCCTACACTTTCTGTCGTTCGCCCAAGGTCTTAGCAGCATTGTGACGTATTTGTAGGCATATCATTGGAAGATTGACCATAAGAGACTACATTTTCCAAGTGTCCGCCTGGTGTCCTGCGTCGAATTCGGTGCGCAATTGCCAGCTGCTTCTACTTTACCATTTGATTCAGGGGAGAAAGCATGTGTCCAAGAACGATGTATCAATGAAGAGATATGTGAAAAACACCTTGATGATTGATTCTAAACAACGTTTGCCATGTTTTCAGCCGATATTATGGAGTTAATTTGGAAAAAAGTTTGCGTTTTGAGGACTGAATTTATGGATTTATTTTGGTAGCCAAATGTGATGTATAAAACGGAGCTATTTCTAATACACAAGGAATCTTTTTGGAAAAACTGAGCATCTGCTATCTAACTGAGAGTATCCTCATTGAAAACATCAGAAGTTCTTCAAAGGTAAATGATTTTATTTGAAGGCTTTTATGTTTTTGTTAATGTTGCGTGCTGGATGCTAACGCTAATGCTAACGCTAAATGCTAACGCGAAATGCTAACTCTAGCTAGCTACTTTTACACAAATTATTGTTTTCCTATGGTTGAGAAGCATATTTTGAAAATCTGAGATGACAGTGTTGTTTACAAAAGGCTAAGCTTGAGAGATGGCATATTTATTTCATTTCATTTGCGATTTTCATAAATAGTTAACGTTGTGTTTTGCTAATGAGCTTGCTGATAGATTTACACAGTCCTGGATACAGGGGTTTTTTCATAGCTAAACGTGACGCAGAAAACGGAGCGATTTGTCCTAAACAAATAATCTTTCAGGAAAAACTGAACATTTGCTATCTGAGAGTCTCCTCATTGAAAACATCTGAAGTTCTTCAAAGGTAAATGATTTTATTTGAATGCTTTTCTGTTTTTTTGTGTAAATGTTGCCAGCTGAATGCTAATGCTAAATGCTACGTTAGCCATCAATACTGTTACACAAATGCTTGTTTTGCAATGGTTGAGAAGCATATTTTGAAAATCTGAGATGACAGTGTTGTTAACAAAATGCTAAGCTTGAGAGATGGCATATTTATTTCATTTCATTTGCGATTTTCATGAATAGTTAACGTTGCGTTATGGTAATGAGCTTGAGTCTGTATTCACGAACCCGGATCCGGGATGGGGAGATCAGAAAGGTTAAGGGCTTGTAAGTAAGTTAAGTATTTCACTGTAACCTGTTGTAATCGGCACATGTGACTAATAAAGTTTGATTTGCTTATTATATTTTCAGATGGTCTGTTCTCTCTTCTTCCTCTGTCCTACACTATACCACTCTCTCCCTCCCTCTTTCTACCTCTATTACCTCAGCCTGGAGGGATAAAATAAACCACTTTCCTCCACTCAGAGCAATAGAGAGAAAGAGAGAAAAGGACAGAGAGAAGGAGGGAGGGAGAGAGGAGACCGAGACAGAGACAGAGAGAGACAGAGAGGGAGGGAGGGAGAGAGGAGACCGAGACAGAGACAGAGAGAGACAGAGAAGGAGAGAGGGAGAGAGGAGACCGAGACAGACAGAGAGAGACAGACAGAGAGACAGAGAGACAGACAGAAAAAATGAGGTGGAAACTGAGCTGCACTTCCTAACCTCCTGCCCGATGTATGACCATATTAGAGACACATATTTCCCTCAGATTACACAGATCCATAAAGAATTAGAAAACAAATCCAATTTTGATAAACTCCCACATCTACTGGGTGAAATTCCACAGTGTGACATCACAGCAGCAAGATTTGTGACCTGATGCCACGAGAAAAGGGCAACCAGTGAAGAACAAACACCATTGTAAATACAACCCATATTTATGCTTATTTATTTTATCTTGTGTCCTTTAACCATTTGTACATTGTTAAAACACTGTATATATATAATATGACATTTGTAATGTTTTTATTGTTTTGAAACTTCTGTATGTGTAATGTTTACTGTTAATTTTTATTGTTTATTTCACTTTATATATTATCTACCTCACTTGCTTTGGCAATGTTAACACATGTTTCCCATGACAATAACGCCCTTGAATTGAATTGAGAGAGACACAGAGAGAGACAGAGACAGAGACAGAGAGAGACAGAGAGAGATACAGACAGAAAGTGACAGGTCAGTAGTGTGTGTGAGTGACCATGTCTCTGTGTGGACATGCCTCTCCCCTCCACCCTGCAGGACTCCTGACCCAGCCCTGCCCCGCCTGGACGACCCGTCTCGAGGCAGAGAGAGGACTGTTTCTCCCCTCCACGGGGGGCAGTCAGTGTGGATCCGTCAGGCCCGCTTAGAGCCCTCTCCTATGGGCATCGCGGCCCAGCAGGGCCCCTTATCCCTGGAGGTTGTGTTCCTTTGATAGAGCCCCCACGGCCCCCCCAGGCCAGAGACAGGTCATTGTGCCCCCGCGGCGGGGGGTCTTTCAGGGCTGACTCTTGCATTGTGGGAGTGAACATGCCAAGCAAGCACCACAATCTACAGTTGGAAACAACTCCACATCACATCACCCTCTGCTACACAACGGCTTGTTGTGGTCAGGAAGCTACCGCTGATGGAACGCTGATGGAACACTGATGTCCTGACAGATTGTTAGTTACACTGATGGAACGCTGATGGAACGCTGATGGAACACTGATGGAACGCTGATGTCCTGACAGATTGTTAGTTACGCTGATGGAACGCTGATGTCCTGACAGTGTTAGTTACACTGATGGAACGCTGATGGAACACTAATGTCCTGACAGAGTGTTAGTTACACTGATGGAACGCTGATGGAACACTGATGTCCTGACAGAGTGTTAGTTACACTGATGGAACACTGATGTCCTGACAGATTGTTAGTTACGCTGATGGAATGCTGATGTCCTGACAGAGTGTTAGTTAGACTGATGGAACACTGATGTCCTGACAGATTGTTAGTTACGCTGATGGAATGCTGATGTCCTGACAGAGTGTTAGTTACACTGATGGAACACTGATGGAACACTGATGTCCTGACAGATTGTTAGTTAGACTGATGGAACACTGATGTCCTGACAGATTGTTAGTTACACTGATGGAACACTGATGTCCTGACAGATTGTTAGTTACACTGATGGAACGCTGATGTCCTGACAGATTGTTAGTTACGCTGATGGAACGCTGATGTCCTGACAGAGTGTTAGTTACACTGATGGAACACTGATGTCCTGACAGATTGTTAGTTACACTGATGGAACACTGATGTCCTGACAGATTGTTAGTTACGCTGATGGAACACTGATGGAACGCTGATGTCCTGACAGAGTGTTAGTTACACTGATGGAACACTGATGTCCTGACAGATTGTTAGTTACACTGATGGAACACTGATGTCCTGACAGTGTGTTAGTTACACTGATGGAACGCTGATGGAACACTGATGTCCTGACAGAGTGTTAGTTACACTGATGGAACACTGATGGGACACTGATGGAACACTGATGTCCTGACAGATTGTTAGTTACACTGATGGAACACTGATGGAACACTGATGTCCTGACAGATTGTTAGTTACACTGATGGAACACTGATGTCCTGACAGAGTGTTAGTTACACTGATGGAACACTGATGGAACACTGATGTCCTGACAGATTGTTAGTTACACTGATGGAACACTGATGTCCTGACAGATTGTTAGTTACACTGATGGAACGCTGATGAAACACTGATGTCCTGACAGATTGTTAGTTACACTGATGGAACACTGATGTCCTGACAGAGTGTTAGTTACACTGATGGAACACTGATGGGACACTGATGGAACGCTGATGTCCTGACAGATTGTTAGTTACACTGATGGAACACTGATGGAACACTGATGTCCTGACAGATTGTTAGTTACACTGATGGAACACTGATGGAACACTGATGTCCTGACAGATTGTTAGTTACACTGATGGAACGCTGATGTCCTGACAGAGTGTTAGTTACACTGATGGAACACTGATGGAACACTGATGGAACACTGATGTCCTGACAGATTGTTAGTTACACTGATGGAACACTGATGGAACACTGATGTCCTGACAGATTGTTAGTTACACTGATGGAACGCTGATGTCCTGACAGATTGTTAGTTACACTGATGGAACACTGATGGAACGCTGATGTCCTGACAGAGTGTTAGTTACACTGATGGAACACTGATGTCCTGACAGAGTGTTAGTTACACTGATGGAACACTGATGTCCTGACAGAGTGTTAGTTACACTGATGGAACACTGATGGAACACTGATGTCCTGACAGATTGTTAGTTACACTGATGGAACACTGATGGAACACTGATGTCCTGACAGAGTGTTAGTTACGCTGATGGAACACTGATGGAACACTGATGTCCTGACAGATTGTTAGTTACACTGATGGAACGCTGATGTCCTGACAGAGTGTTAGTTACACTGATGGAACACTGATGTCCTGACAGATTGTTAGTTACACTGATGGAACACTGATGGAACACTGATGTCCTGACAGATTGTTAGTTACACTGATGGAACGCTGATGTCCTGACAGAGTGTTAGTTACACTGATGGAACACTGATGTCCTGACAGATTGTTAGTTACACTGATGGAACACTGATGTCCTGACAGATTGTTAGTTACACTGATGGAACGCTGATGTCCTGACAGAGTGTTAGTTACACTGATGGAATGCTGATGTCCTGACAGATTGTTAGTTACGCTGATGGAACACTGATGTCCTGACAGATTGTTAGTTACACTGATGGAACACTGATGGAACACTGATGTCCTGACAGATTGTTAGTTACACTGATGGAACGCTGATGGAACACTGATGTCCTGACAGATTGTTAGTTACACTGATGGAACGCTGATGGAACACTGATGTCCTGACAGATTGTTAGTTACAGGTCAGAGAGAGAGACAGTCTGTCTGTCTAACCTGTCTGTCTGTCTAACCTGTCTGTCTGAGTGTGGTTGAGGGTGTGATGGACATTCTTTAAGAGTCTGGATCTGGTTTCCTCAGTTCTGGCTGTCACACACACACACACACACACACACACACACACACACAAACACCAGGCTTAATTACGCCATAACTACCCAGAGGGCCTGACGCCAAATACCCCCACATTCAGCCTCTAATACTGTCACTGTCTGTCCACTGTCTGTCCACTGTCTGTCCATATAACACTGTCCACTGTCTGTCCACTGTCTGTCCACTGTCTGTCCATATAACACTGTCCACTGTCTGTCCATATAACACTGTCCACTGTCTGTCCACTGTCTGTCCACTGTCTGTCCATATAACACTGTCCACTGTCTGTCCACTGTCTGTCCATGTAACACTGTCCACTGTCTGTCCATATAACACTGTCCACTGTCTGTCCATATAACACTGTCCACTGTCTGTCCATGTAACACTGTCCACTGTCTGTCCACTGTCTGTCCATATAAAACTGTCCACTGTCTGTCCACTGTCTGTCCACTGTCTTTCCATGTAACACTGTCCACTGTCTGTCCACTGTCTGTCCATTTAACACTGTCCACTGTCTGTCCATATAACACTGTCCACTGTCTGTCCACTGTCTGTCCATATAACACTGTCCACTGTCTGTCCACTGTCTGTCCAATGTCTCTCCATATAAAACTGTCCACTGTCTGTCCACTGTCTGTCCATAAAACACTGTCCACTGTCTGTCCATATAACACTGTCCACTGTCTGTCCACTGTCTGTCCATATAACACTGTCCACTGTCTGTCCACTGTCTGTCCATATAACACTGTCCACTGTCTGTCCATATAACACTGTCCACTGTCTGTCCACTGTCTGTCCACTGTCTGTCCATGTAAGACTGTCTGTCCACTGTCTGTCCACTGTCTGTCCACTGTCTGTCCATATAACACTGTCCACTGTCTGTCCACTGCCTGTCCACTGTCTGTCCATATAACACTGTCCACTGTCTGTCCACTGTCTGTCCATGTAACACTGTCCACTGTCTGTCCACTGTCTGTCCACTGTCTGTCCACTGTCTGTCCACTGTCTGTCCATATAACACTGTCCACTGTCTGTCCATATAACACTGTCCACTGTCTGTCCATATAACACTGTCCACTGTCTGTCCATATAACACTGTCCACTGTCTGTCCATATAACACTGTCCACTGTCTGTCCATATAACACTGTCCACTGTCTGTCCATATAACACTGTCCACTGTCTGTCCACTGTCTGTCCATGTAACACTGTCCACTGTCTGTCCACTGTCTGTCCACTGTCTGTCCATATAACACTGTCCACTGTCTGTCCATATAACACTGTCCACTGTCTGTCCATGTAACACTGTCCACTGTCTGTCCACTGTCTGTCCATATAACACTGTCCACTGTCTGTCCATATAACACTGTCCACTGTCTGTCCATATAACACTGTCCACTGTCTGTCCATATAACACTGTCCACTGTCTGTCCATATAACACTGTCCACTGTCTGTCCATATAACACTGTCCACTGTCTGTCCATATAACACTGTCCACTGTCTGTCCATATAACACTGTCCACTGTCTGTCCACTGTCTGTCCATGTAACACTGTCCACTGTCTGTCCACTGTCTGTCCATATAACACTGTCCACTGTCTGTCCATATAACACTGTCCACTGTCTGTCCATGTAACACTGTCCACTGTCTGTCCACTGTCTGTCCATATAACACTGTCCACTGTCTGTCCATATAACACTGTCCACTGTCTGTCCATATAACACTGTCCACTGTCTGTCCATATAACACTGTCCACTGTCTGTCCATATAACACTGTCCACTGTCTGTCCATATAACACTGTCCACTGTCTGTCCACTGTCTGTCCATATAACACTGTTCTCTATGTGTGTGGTGTGGTGTGTGTTGTGTTGTGTTGTGTGGTGTGGTGTGGTGGGGTGTGGTGTTGTGTGTGTGTCGTGGTGTGGTGTGTGTGTTGTGGTGTGTGTATCGTGGTGTGTGGTGGGGTGTGGTGGGGTGTGGGGAGTGTGGGGAGTGTGTGTGTGCGTGTGTGTGATGGGGTGTGTGTGATGGGGTGTGGTGGGGTGTTGTGGGGAGTGTGTGTGGTGGGGTGTGATGGGGTGTGGTGGGGTGTGATGGGGTGTGGTGTGTGTGTCTGTACAGAAGGTGTACGGAGGGTAAAATGGCGTGTTTTGACTCACAGTCTCTCGAGCTCCTTCAGGTCCTGGAAGGCTCCTCTCTCTATCAGACTGATCTTATTCTCCATCAACTGACTGTGGGGGGAGGGAGAGACGGGGAGAGGAGGGGCGAGAGAGACAGGAGAGGAGAGGAGAGGAGGGGGGAGAGGGAGAGGGAGAGGGGGAGAGATGGGGAGAGGACGGGGGAGAGAGACAGGAGAGAGACGAGGAGAGGAGGGGGGAGAGAGACGAGGAGAGGAGGGGGGAGGAGGGGGGAGAGGAGGGGGGAGGAGGGGGGGGAGAGGAGAGGAGGGGGGGAGAGATGGGGAGAGATGGGGAGAGACGAGCAGAGGAGGGGGGAGAGAGACAGGAGAGGGGAGAGATGGGGAGAGGAGGGGGGAGAGAGACGGGAGAGGAGGGGGGAGAGAGACGAGGAGAGGAGGGGGGAGAGAGACGAGGAGAGGAGGGGGGAGAGAGACGAGGAGAGGAGGGGGGAGAGAGACGAGGAGAGGAGGGGGGAGAGAGACGAGGAGAGGAGGGGGGAGAGAGACGAGGAGAGGAGGGGCGAGAGACGGGGAGAGGAGGGGGGAGAGATGGGAGATATGTGGGAGGGAAGAGGAGGAGAGAGAGCAGCACAATTAGACCCAACCAAATCATGAGAAAACAAAAAGATAATTACTTGACACATTGGAAATAATTAACAAAAATACAGAGCAAACTAGAATGCTATTTGTCCCTAAACAGAGAGTACACAGTGGCAGAATACCTGACCACTGTGACTGACCCAAACTTAAGGAAAGCTTTGACTATGTACAGACTCAGTGAGCATAGCCTTGCTATTGAGAAAGGCCACCGCAGGCAGACCTGGCTCTCAAGAGAAGACAGGCTATGTGCTCACTGCCCACAAAATGAGGTGGAAACTGAGCTGCATTTCCTAACCTCCTGTCCAATGTATGACCATATTAGAGAGACATATTTCCCTCAGATTACAGAGACCCACAAAGAATTAGAAAACCAATCCAATTTTGACAAACTATAATATCTACTGGGTGAAATTCCACAGTGTACCATCACAGCAGCAAGATCTGTGACCTGTTGCCACGAGAAAAGGGCAACCAGTGAAGAACAAACACCATTGTAAATACAACCCATATTTACGCCTATGTAACCGGTGTGAAATGGCTAGCTAGTTAGCGGTGGTGCACGTTAACAACGTTTCCAATCGGTGACATCACTTCCTTGTTTACAACGTTTCCAATCGGTGACATCAGTTCCTTGTTAACAACGTTTCCAATCGGTGACGTCACTTCCTTGTTAACAACGTTTCCAATCGGTGACATCACTTCCTTGTTTACAACGTTTCCAATCGGTGACATCACTTCCTTGTTAACAACGCTTTCAAATCGGTGATGTCACTTCCTTGTTAACAACGCTTTCAAATCGGTGACGTCACTTCCTTGTTAACAACGTTTCCAATCGGTGACATCACTTCCTCGTTAACAGCGTTTCCAATCGGTGACATCACTTCCTTGTTAACAACGTTTCCAATCGGTGATGTAACTTCCTTGTTAACAACGCTTTCAAATCGGTGACGTCACTTCCTTGTTAACAACGTTTCCAATCGGTGATGTCACTTCCTTGTTAACAACGCTTTCAAATCGGTGACATCACTTCCTTGTTAACAACGTTTCCAATCGGTGACGTCATTTCCTTGTTAACAACGTTTCCAATCGGTGACATCACTTCCTTGTTAACAACGTTTCAAATCGGTGACGTCACTTCCTCGTTAACAGCGTTTCCAATCGGTGACGTCACTTCCTCGTTAACAGCGTTTCCAATCGGTGACGTCACTTCCTTGTTAACGTTTCAAATCGGTGACGTCACTTCCTTGTTAACAACGTTTCCAATCGGTGACGTCACTTCCTTGTTAACAACGTTTCCAATCGGTGACGTCACTTCCTCGTTAACAGCGTTTCAAATCGGTGACGTCACTTCCTTGTTAACAACGTTTCAAATCGGTGACGTCACTTCCTTGTTAACGTTTCCAATCGGTGACATCACTTCCTTGTTAACAGCGTTTCCAATCGGTGACGTCACTTCCTTGTTAGTGTTTCAAATCGGTGACGTCACTTCCTTGTTAACGTTTCCAATCGGTGACGTCACTTCCTTGTTAACGTTTCCAATCGGTGACGTCACTTCCTTGTTAACAACGTTTCCAATCGGTGACGTCACTTCCTTGTTAACAACGTTTCCAATCGGTGACGTCACTTCCTTGTTAACAACGTATCCAATCGGTGACGTCACTTCCTTGTTAACAACGGTTCAAATCGGTGGCGTCACTTCCTCGTTAACAACGTTTCCAATCGGTGACATCACTTCCTTGTTAACAACGTTTCCAATCGGTGACGTCACTTCCTTGTTAACAACGTTTCCAATCGGTGACATCACTTCCTTGTTTACAACGTTTCCAATCGGTGACATCACTTCCTTGTTAACAACGCTTTCAAATCGGTGATGTCACTTCCTTGTTAACAACGCTTTCAAATCGGTGACGTCACTTCCTTGTTAACAACGTTTCCAATCGGTGACATCACTTCCTCGTTAACAGCGTTTCCAATCGGTGACATCACTTCCTTGTTAACAACGTTTCCAATCGGTGATGTCACTTCCTTGTTAACAACGCTTTCAAATCGGTGACGTCACTTCCTTGTTAACAACGTTTCCAATCGGTGACATCACTTCCTCGTTAACAACGCTTTCAAATCGGTGACATCACTTCCTTGTTAACAACGTTTCCAATCGGTGATGTCACTTCCTTGTTAACAACGTTTCAAATCGGTGACGTCACTTCCTTGTTAACGTTTCAAATCGGTGACATCACTTCCTTGTTAACAACGCTTTCAAATCGGTGATGTCACTTCCTTGTTAACAACGTTTCCAATCGGTGACATCACTTCCTCGTTAACAGCGTTTCCAATTGGTGACATCACTTCCTTGTTAACAACGTTTCCAATCGGTGATGTCACTTCCTTGTTAACAACGCTTTCAAATCGGTGACGTCACTTCCTTGTTAACAACGTTTCCAATCGGTGACATCACTTCCTCGTTAACAACGCTTTCAAATCGGTGACATCACTTCCTTGTTAACAACGTTTCCAATCGGTGATGTCACTTCCTTGTTAACAACGTTTCAAATCGGTGACGTCACTTCCTTGTTAACGTTTCAAATCGGTGACATCACTTCCTTGTTTACAACGTTTCCAATCGGTGACGTCACTTCCTCGTTAACAGCGTTTCCAATCGGTGACGTCACTTCCTTGTTAACGTTTCAAATCGGTGACGTCACTTCCTCGTTAACAGCGTTTCCAATCGGTGACGCCACTTCCTCGTTAACAGCGTTTCAAATCGGTGACGTCACTTCCTTGTTAACAACGTTTCCAATCGGTGACGTCACTTCCTCGTTAACAACGTTTCCAATCGGTGACGCCACTTCCTTGTTAACGTTTCAAATCGGTGACGTCACTTCCTTGTTAACAACGTTTCCAATCGGTGACATCACTTCCTTGTTAACGTTTCCAATCGGTGACATCACTTCCTTGTTAACGTTTCAAATCGGTGACGCCACTTCCTTGTTAACGTTTCAAATCAGTGACGCCACTTCCTTGTTTCCCCGCGCTGCTCTTGCGGAGCGATGGGTAACGACGCTTCGAGGCAGGCGGTTCTCGATGTGTTGCAGAGGGTCCCTGGTTCGAGTCCAGGTTGGGCCGAAAAGTACACTTACCTATTTACACATCGTTACAACACTGTTTATAGACATAATATGACATTTTGTCTTTATTTATTTTTGAACTTTCTGTGAGTGTAATGTTTACTGTTAATTTTTTAATTGTTTATTTCACTTTATTTTATTACTTTTTGTTTATGATCTACTTCACTAGCTTTGGAAATGTAAACATATGTTTCCCATGACAATAAAGGCCCTTAAATTGAATTGAATAGAGTTTAATTAAATTGAATGTAAATGAATTGAATGTAAATGAATTGAATGTAAATGAATTGAATGTAAATGAATTGAATGGAAATGAATTGAATGGAAATGAATTGAATGGAAATGAATTGAATGGAAATTATTTGAATGGAAATTAATTGAATGGAAATTAATTGAATGGAATGGAAATGAATGGAATGGAATGGAACGGAATGGAAATTAATTGAATGGAATGGAATGGAATGGAATATAATGGAATGGAATGGAATATAATGGAATGGAATGGAATGGAATGGAATATAATGGAATGGAATGGAATGGAATATAATGGAATGGAATGGAATGGAATATAATGGAATGGAATGGAATATAATGGAATGGAATATAATGGAATGGAATGGAATGGAATATAATGGAATGGAATATAATGGAATGGAATGGAATATAATGGAATGGAATGGAATGGAATGGAATATAATGGAATGGAATGGAATGGAATATAATGGAATGGAATGGAATGGAATTGAATATAATGGAATGGAATATAATGGAATGGAATGGAATATAATGGAATGGAATGGAATGGAATATAATGGAATGGAATGGAATGGAATGGAATATAATGGAATGGAATATAATTGAATGGAATGGAATGGAATATAATGGAATGGAATGGAATGGAATATAATGGAATGGAATGGAATATAATGGAATGGAATATAATGGAATGGAATATAATGGAATGGAATAGAATATAATGGAATGGAATATAATGGAATATAATGGAATATAATGGAATGGAATGGAATATAATGGAATGGAATGGAATGGAATATAATGGAATGGAATGGAATATAATGGAATGGAATGGAATATAATGGAATGGAATGGAATGGAATATAATGGAATGGAATGGAATGGAATATAATGGAATGGAATGGAATGGAATGGAATTGAATATAATGGAATGGAATATAATGGAATGGAATATAATGGAATGGAATGGAATGGAATATAATGGAATGGAATGGAATGGAATATAATGGAATGGAATATAATTGAATGGAATGGAATGGAATATAATGGAATGGAATGGAATGGAATATAATGGAATGGAATGGAATATAATGGAATGGAATATAATGGAATGGAATATAATGGAATGGAATAGAATATAATGGAATGGAATATAATGGAATATAATGGAATGGAATGGAATATAATGGAATGGAATGGAATGGAATGGAATATAATGAAATATAATATAATTGAATGGAATGGAATGGAATATAATGGAATGGAATATAATTGAATGGAATGGAATGGAATATAATGGAATGGAATATAATGGAATGGAATATAATGGAATGGAATATAATGGAATGGAATGGAATGGAATATAATGGAATATAATGGAATGGAATGGAATATAATGGAATGGAATGGAATATAATGGAATGGAATATAATGGAATGGAATGGAATGGAATATAATGGAATGGAATATAATGGAATGGAATGGAATGGAATGGAATATAATGGAATGGAATATAATGGAATATAATGGAATGGAATATAATGGAATGGAATGGAATGGAATGGAATATAATGGAATGGAATATAATGGAATATAATGGAATGGAATATAATGGAATGGAATGGAATGGAATGGAATATAATGGAATGGAATGGAATGGAATATAATGGAATGGAATGGAATATAATGGAATGGAATATAATGGAATATAATGGAATGGAATATAATGGAATATAATGGAATGGAATATAATGGAATGGAATGGAATGGAATATAATGGAATGGAATATAATGGAATGGAATGGAATATAATGGAATGGAATATAATGGAATGGAATATAATGGAATGGAATATAATGGAATGGAAGGGAATGGAATGGAATATAATGGAATGGAATATAATGGAATATAATGGAATGGAATGGAATGGAATGGAAAACATATGTTTCCCATGACAATAAAGCTTCTGAAATTGAAATTGGATAGAATTGACAAGAGGTTACTTCAGTGTGTTGATAGGACAAGTCACACACACACACACACACACATTTTAAGGACATAATCTCTTAGAGGTATGTGAGAAATTCCTACCCCACACTGCCATTCCCTATAAACAGTCGAGCAACACCACACACACACACACACACACACACACACACAGACAGATATCCCCTCCCCCCCACACCAAACAGCAAAAGGAGAAATCCTAAACCTGAAAACATACAAGGTAGGAAACCTGTTTCTACAAGACTCTCTCCCTCTCTCTTTCCTTCTCTGAACTGCATTCCTCGCTCCGCGGTTTACACGTACCGAGTGCTCTCTCGTTCCTTCTTTCGGTCCTGTCGCTCTCTATCACTTCCTGTGTGGTTTTAATGAGGGTAACACATGTCCCTGGGGCCGGCTGGTTAAAATAACTCCCCCAGCCTGACACTTCCCATGTAGATTAACACTGAGGAGAGGCAGCAACAGACACAGATACACTACTATAACAGCTGCTGCCTGCCTGCCAGGCCATGGAGACACGGTAACACACACACACACAGAGAGAGAGAGAGGGACAGACCATGGAGACACGGTCACACCCACACACAGAGAGAGAGGGACATGACAGACAGACAGACAGACAGACAGACAGACAGACAGACAGACAGACAGACAGACAGACAGACAGACAGACAGACAGACAGACAGACAGACAGACAGACAGACAGACAGACAGCAGCCTTCATTAGGCTACATTTTTTTATTTATTTTTTTTATTTATTTTTATTTCACCTTTATTTAACCAGGTAGGCTAGTTGAGAACAAGTTCTCATTTGCAACTGCGACCTGGCCAAGATAAGGCATAGCAGTGTGAACAGACAACACAGAGTTACACATGGAGTAAACAATTAACAAGTCAATAACACAGTAGAAAAAAGGGGAGTCTATATATACATTGTGTGCAAAAGGCATGAGAAGGTAGGCAAATAATTACAATTATGCAGATTAACACTGGAGTGATAAATGATCAGATGGTTATGTACAGGTAGAGATATTGGTGTGTACATGACAGACAGACATTTGAAGTCGGAAGTTCACCTTAGCCAAATACATTTAAACTACATTTTTCACAATTCCTGACATTTAATCCATGTAAAAAAAATCCCTGTCTTAGGTCAGTTAGGATCACCACTTTATTTTAAGAATGTGAAATGTCAGAATAATAGTAGAGAGAATGATTTATTTCAGCTTTTATTTCTTTCATCACATTCCCAGTGGGTCAGAAGTTTACATACACTCAATTAGTATTTGGTAGCATTGCCTTTAAATTGTTTCATTTGGGTCAAATGTTTCGGGTAGCCTTCCACAAGCTTCCCACAATGAGTTGGGTGAATTTTGGCCCATTCCTCCTGACAGAGCTGGTGTAACTGAGTCAGGTTTGTAGGCCTCCTTGCTCACACACACACTTTTTCAGTTCTGCCCACAAATGTTCTATAGGATTGAGGTCAGGGCTTTGTGATGGCCACTCCAATACCTTGACTTTGTTGTCCTTAAGGCATTTTGCCACAACTTTGGAAGTATGCTTGGGGTCATTGTCCATTTGGAAGACCCATTTGTGACCAAGCTTTAACTTCCTGACTGATGTCTTGAGATGTAGCTTCAATATATCCACATACTTTCCCTTCCTCATGATGCCATCTATTTTGTGAAGTGGAACAGTCCCTCTTGCAGCAAAACATGAGATGTTTGGTATGTCCACGCTCAGCCACCTGAAGTCAGATCTGGAGTCAGATACAGACCTGGAGTCAGACACAGACCTGGAGTCAGACACAGACCTGGAGTCAGATACAGACCTGGAGTCAGACACAGACCTGGAGTCAAACCTGGAGTCAGATACAGACCTGGAGTCAGATCTGGAGTCAGATACAGACCTGGAGTCAGACACAGACCTGGAGTCAAACCTGGAGTCAGACTTGGACTTGGAGTCAGACACAGACCTGGAGTCAGACCTGGAGTCAGACACAGACCTGGAGTCAGACACAGACCTGGAGTCAGACACAGACCTGGAGTCAGATACAGACCTGGAGTCAGACACAGACCTGGAGTCAGACCTGGAGTCAGACCTGGAGTCAGACACAGACCTGGAGTCAGACCTGGAGTCAGACACAGACCTGGAGTCAGATACAGACCTGGAGTCAGACACAGACCTGGAGTCAGACCTGGAGTCAGACACAGACCTGGAGTCAGACACAGGCCTGGAGTCAGACACAGACCTGGAGTCAGACCTGGAGTCAGACACAGTTTACTTTGTAGACTTTATTCAGCTACTGGAGAGGCTCAGAGAGATCACTCCAGGTTCAAGTCGGAATTTGACGTTTTTGTTGATCTCCAGGACGTCGGGAGACTCGGTCAACACCGTCCACTATGGGCAACACCGCCCACTACGGGCAACACCACCCACTACGGGCAACACCACCCACTACGGGCAACACCGTCCTCTACGGGCAACACCACACCGTCCACAACGGGCAACAGCACACCGCCCACTACGGGCAACACCGCCCACTACGGGCAACACCACCCACTACGGGCAACACCGCCCACTACGGGCAACACCGCCCACTACGGGCAACACCGCCCACTACGGGCAACACCGTCCACTACGTGCAGCACCACACCGCCCACTACGGGCAACACCACTACACTACACTACACCATCCATCCACAGTGAGCAGCACGGCCAGACAGCCTTAAACCTGCAGTCTGTGGAACAGGATCTCCCTGCCTGTCCCACTACACCATCCATCCACAGTGAGCAGCACGGCCAGACAGCCTTAAACCTGCAGTCTATAAGGCAGGATCTCCCTGCCTGTCCCACTACACCATCCATCCACAGTGAGCAGCATGGCCAGACAGCCTTAAACCTGCAGTCTATGGAACAGGAGCTCCCTGCCTGTCCCACTACACCATCCATCCACAGTGAGCAGCACGGCCAGACAGCCTTAAACCTGCAGTCTATAAGGCAGGATCTCCCTGCCTGTCCCACTACACAATCCATCCACAGTGAGCTAGCACGGCCAGACAGCCTTAAACCTGCAGTCTGTGGAACAGGAGCTCCCTGCCTGTCCCACTACACAATCCATCCACAGTGAGCAGCACGGCCAGACAGCCTTAAACCTGCAGTCTATAAGGCAGGATCTCCCTGCCTGTCCCACTACACAATCCATCCACAGTGAGCTAGTACGGCCAGACAGCCTTAAACCTGCAGTCTGTGGAACAGGAGCTCCCTGCCTGTCCCACTACAGCGGGGCAGCGGGGCAGATGGCTTAATCTTCCAGCTCCTGCTCTGAGGGTCATGAGTTCAATCTCATTGACAGGCATTCATTTATTCATTCATTCATTCATTCATTCATTATTATAAACTTCGAAATTTGAGGTTTGGAGCAATTTAGAAATGTGGAAAAACATCTAATTTTGCACTGAGACTGTGATAACTTGTTGATAGGCTATGACGTTACACATCAACAACTCTAAACAGTAGTTTACAGCCTTGTTTATAACCTGTTGATAGGCTATAACGTTACACATCAACAACTCTAAACAGTAGTTTACAGCCTTGTTTATAACCTGTTGATAGGCTATAACGTTACACATCAACAACTCTAAACAGTAGTTTACAGCCTTGTTTATAACCTGTTGATAGGCTATAACGTTACATATCAACAACTCTAAACAGTAGTTTACAGCGTGTGTTTATAACCTGTTGATAGGCTATAACGTTACACATCAACAACTCTAAACAGTAGTTTACAGCCTTTTTTACAGCCTTTTATAACCTGTTTATAGGCTACTGAAAACGCCTTGTATAAAGGCCCGTTTAGTCTACAAATGCTTTGCTGATAAATATCTAGGTCTGTTTTAGTTTCTTTGACTACAACCAAAAATGTGTTGGATCACTTCGTTGTGATGACTCGGCGATAAAACCTTATATTTGAATTTAATAATGGTGGCTTTCGACAAAACAACATGTAATCATTACAGTGTTTTCATATGAATGATCTGTTGTCAAATCGGACGTTTCATGTTGTGAAGGTTCCCGGGTCATAACTAAAGGTTCCCGGTGTAATAACTAAAGGTTCCCGTTGTAATAACTAAAGGTTCCCGGGGTAATAACTAAAGGTTCCCGTTGTAATAACTAAAGGTTCCCGTGGTAATAACTAAAGGTTCCCGTGGTAATAACTAAAGGTTCCCGTGGTAATAACTAAAGGTTTCCGTGGTAATAACTAAAGGTTCCCGGGGTAATAACTAAAGGTTCCCGGGGTAATAACTAAAGGTTCCGGGTGTAATAACTAAAGGTTCCCGTTGTAATAACTAAAGGTTCCCGTGGTAATAACTAAAGGTTCCCGTTGTAATAACTAAAGGTTCCCGTTGTAATAACTAAAGGTTCCCGTGGTAATAACTAAAGGTTCCCGTTGTAATAACTAAAGGTTCCCGTGGTAATAACTAAAGGTTCCCGTGGTAATAACTAAAGGTTCCCGTGGTAATAACTAAAGGTTCCCGTTGTAATAACTAAAGGTTCCCGTTGTAATAACTAAAGGTTCCCGTTGTAATAACTAAAGGTTCCCAGTGTAATAACTATAGGTTCCCGTTGTAATAACTATAGCCGACTACTTACAGCACACGCAGATTCCTCAGTCCAGCGAAGTCGGCCTTGGTGATTTTAGTCAGATTATTAGCGTTCAGATCCCTGGAGAAACAAGACGCAACAAGACGACATGATGAGTTACAATATCGACAAAAAAATAAATAAACAATCATTCAGATTTAAAACATGTTCTAAAAAAACAGATTTGAATAACACACAACCTGCACGTCACTGTGCCAGTATTACCCTGGTTATTCAACATGATTTAGGCCACAATTAAATGACTGAATTTAAAACAAACGCTGGGGGAGAATCTCAGGATACATGTGGACATGTTCATCTTTCCATTACAGATCAGAGACGTCAGCCTACGAAACCTAAAGGAACGATGAGATAATTCAAACCTCTGAAACGATGAGTAGGATAATAGGAATGATGAGATAATTCAAACCTCTGAAACGATGAGCAGGATAACAGGAATGATGAGATAATTCAAACCTCTGAAACGATGAGCAGGATAATAGGAATGATGAGATAATTCAAACCTCTGAAACGATGAGCAGGATAACAGGAATGATGAGATAATTCAAACCTCTGAAACGATGAGCAGGATAATAGGAACGATGAGATAATTCAAACCTATGAAACGATGAGCAGGATAATAGGAATGATGAGATAATTCAAACCTATGAAACGATGAGCAGGATAATAGGAATGATGAGATAATTCAAACCTCAAACGATGCGCAGGATAATAGGAATGATGAGATAATTCAAACCTATGAAACGATGCGCAGGATAAACCAAGGTGTTACAGTTTAATTTATCGGAGGCGACATTAGGAGATCGTTAGTTCAATCTGTTTTGGGGTAAATGGAAAGGTTTTAGTTTAACCAACAAAACCACATCAATCTCCACAGCGGGTAGAAGAACAAACTATCCCACAGGCTTTATTAGCTTAAAAGGGAATTCACTAAATCCGTTTTTGATTAGTTCGAGCTGTGTGTGTGTGTGTGTGTGTGTGTGTGTGTGTGTGTGTGTGTGTGTGTGTGTGTGTGTGTGTTTTTCGGGCTGAGGTTTTTCGCGTTACAACAGGCCCGAGACGTCAAAACATAAACCCCGTAACTTCGTGAACCGCTTACCGACTTTTAAAACGGGCCAAATTAATTATCTGTCCGATACCAACGGGAACCATTTCCTGTGCCACTTCTTTTTAATTATCACTACGGTTCTATAAAAACGAGCCACGAGGTTATTTCTGTGGTTCTGTTGTGAGAACCACTTCATCAGAATGGACTTGGGTTTTGGAGGATTCTGTTGAAGGGCCTTAACAGCAGATAACATCATCAATATATTAGGATAATGACTGGCTATATCAGTGGTTCACAACCTGTTTAAAAGGTTACTGTACCACCGACTGAATGTTGCTCTGGCCGGAAGTACCCCGGAAGTACCCCCTTCATGTGTTTTTCACCAGTAACCCTACTCTCCCATGAGTCTTCTCCAGTACAACCTGTGGATAGGTCCTAATACCCCTGGTTGGAAACCACTGGTCTATAGTATAGACTTCAGGGAGGGTAGACAATAAACCCTATATAGTGACTACAGTCCTAATACCCCTGGTTGGAAACCACTGGTCTATATTATAGACTTCAGGGAGGGTAGACAATAAACCCTATACAGTGACTACAGTCCTAATACCCCTGGTTGGAAACCACTGGTCTATATTATAGACTTCAGGGAGGGTAGACAATAAACCCTATATAGTGACTACAGTCCTAATACCCCTGGTTGGAAACCACTGGTCTATATTATAGACTTCAGGGAGGGTAGACAATAAACCCTATATAGTGACTACAGTCCTAATACCCCTGGTTGGAAACCACTGGTCTATATTATAGACTTCAGGGAGGGTAGACAATAAACCCTATATAGTGACTACAGTCCTAATACCCCTGGTTGGAAACCACTGGTCTATATTATAGACTTCAGGGAGGGTAGACAATAAACCCTATATAGTGGCTACAGTCCTAATACCCCTGGTTGGAAACCACTGGTCTATATTATAGACTTCAGGGAGGGTAGACAATAAACCCTATATAGTGACTACTGTCCTAATACCCCTGGTTGGAAACCACTGGTCTATAGTATAGACTTCAGGGAGGGTAGACAATAAACCCTATATAGTGACTACAGTCCTAATACCCCTGGTTGGAAACCACTGGTCTATATTATAGACTTCAGGGAGGGTAGACAATAAACCCTATATAGTGACTACAGTCCTAATACCCCTGGTTGGAAACCACTGGTCTATATTATAGACTTCAGGGAGGGTAGACAATAAACCCTATATAGTGACTACAGTCCTAATACCCCTGGTTGGAAACCACTGGTCTATATTATAGACTTCAGGGAGGGTAGACAATAAACCCTATATAGTGACTACAGTCCTAATACCCCTGGTTGGAAACCACTGGTCTATAGTATAGACTTCAGGGAGGGTAGACAATAAACCCTATATAGTGACTACAGTCCTAATACCCCTGGTTGGAAACCACTGGTCTATAGTATAGACTTCAGGGAGGGTAGACAATAAACCCTATATAGTGACTACAGTCCTAATACCCCTGGTTGGAAACCACTGGTCTATAGTATAGACTTCAGGGAGGGTAGACAATAAACCCTATATAGTGACTACAGTCCTAATACCCCTGGTTGGAAACCACTGGTCTATATTATAGACTTCAGGGAGGGTAGACAATAAACCCTATATAGTGACTACAGTCCTAATACCCCTGGTTGGAAACCACTGGTCTATAGTATAGACTTCAGGGAGGGTAGACAATAAACCCTATATAGTGACTACAGTCCTAATACCCCTGGTTGGAAACCACTGGTCTATATTATAGACTTCAGGGAGGGTAGACAATAAACCCTATATAGTGACTACAGTCCTAATACCCCTGGTTGGAAACCACTGGTCTATATTATAGACTTCAGGGAGGGTAGACAATAAACCCTATATAGTGACTACAGTCCTAATACCCCTGGTTGGAAACCACTGGTCTATAGTATAGACTTCAGGGAGGGTAGACAATAAACCCTATATAGTGACTACAGTCCTAATACCCCTGGTTGGAAACCACTGGTCTATACTATAGACTTCAGGGAGGGTAGACAATAAACCCTATATAGTGACTACAGTCCTAATACCCCTGGTTGGAAACCACTGGTCTATAGTATAGACTTCAGGGAGGGTAGACAATAAACCCTATATAGTGACTACAGTCCTAATACCCCTGGTTGGAAACCACTGGTCTATATTATAGACTTCAGGGAGGGTAGACAATAAACCCTATATAGTGACTACAGTCCTAATACCCCTGGTTGGAAACCACTGGTCTATATTATAGACTTCAGGGAGGGTAGACAATAAACCCTATATAGTGACTACAGTCCTAATACCCCTGGTTGGAAACCACTGGTCTATATTATAGACTTCAGGGAGGGTAGACAATAAACTCTATATAGTGACTACAGTCCTAATACCCCTGGTTGGAAACCACTGGTCTATATTATAGACTTCAGGGAGGGTAGACAATAAACCCTATATAGTGACTACAGTCCTAATACCCCTGGTTGGAAACCACTGGTCTATATTATAGACTTCAGGGAGGGTAGACAATAAACCCTATATAGTGACTACAGTCCTAATACCCCTGGTTGGAAACCACTGGTCTATATTATAGACTTCAGGGAGGGTAGACAATAAACCCTATATAGTGACTACAGTCCTAATACCCCTGGTTGGAAACCACTGGTCTATATTATAGACTTCAGGGAGGGTAGACAATAAACCCTATATAGTGACTACAGTCCTAATACCCCTGGTTGGAAACCACTGGTCTATATTATAGACTTCAGGGAGGGTAGACAATGAACCCTATATAGTGACTACAGTCCTAATACCCCTGGTTGGAAACCACTGGTCTATATTATAGACTTCAGGGAGGGTAGACAATAAACCCTATATAGTGACTACAGTCCTAATACCCCTGGTTGGAAACCACTGGTCTATAGTATAGACTTCAGGGAGGGTAGACAATAAACCCTATATAGTGACTACAGTCCTAATACCCCTGGTTGGAAACCACTGGTCTATATTATAGACTTCAGGGAGGGTAGACAATAAACCCTATATAGTGACTACAGTCCTAATACCCCTGGTTGGAAACCACTGGTCCATATTATAGACTTCAGGGAGGGTAGACAATAAACCCTATATAGTGACTACAGTCCTAATACCCCTGGTTGGAAACCACTGGTCTATATTATAGACTTCAGTGAGGGTAGACAATAAACCCTATATAGTGACTACAGTCCTAATACCCCTGGTTGGAAACCACTGGTCTATATTATAGACTTCAGGGAGGGTAGACAATAAACCCTATATAGTGACTACAGTCCTAATACCCCTGGTTGGAAACCACTGGTCTATAGTATAGACTTCAGGGAGGGTAGACAATAAACCCTATATAGTGACTACAGTCCTAATACCCCTGGTTGGAAACCACTGGTCTATATTATAGACTTCAGGGAGGGTAGACAATAAACCCTATATAGTGACTACAGTCCTAATACCCCTGGTTGGAAACCACTGGTCTATAGTATAGACTTCAGGGAGGGTAGACAATAAACCCTATATAGTGACTACAGTCCTAATACCCCTGGTTGGAAACCACTGGTCTATATTATAGACTTCAGGGAGGGTAGACAATAAACCCTATATAGTGACTACAGTCCTAATACCCCTGGTTGGAAACCACTGGTCTATATTATAGACTTCAGGGAGGGTAGACAATAAACCCTATATAGTGACTACAGTCCTAATACCCCTGGTTGGAAACCACTGGTCTATATTATAGACTTCAGGGAGGGTAGACAATAAACTCTATATAGTGACTACAGTCCTAATACCCCTGGTTGGAAACCACTGGTCTATATTATAGACTTCAGGGAGGGTAGACAATAAACCCTATATAGTGACTACAGTCCTAATACCCCTGGTTGGAAACCACTGGTCTATATTATAGACTTCAGGGAGGGTAGACAATAAACCCTATATAGTGACTACAGTCCTAATACCCCTGGTTGGAAACCACTGGTCTATATTATAGACTTCAGGGAGGGTAGACAATAAACCCTATATAGTGACTACAGTCCTAATACCCCTGGTTGGAAACCACTGGTCTATATTATAGACTTCAGGGAGGGTAGACAATAAACCCTATATAGTGACTACAGTCCTAATACCCCTGGTTGGAAACCACTGGTCTATATTATAGACTTCAGGGAGGGTAGACAATAAACCCTATATAGTGACTACAGTCCTAATACCCCTGGTTGGAAACCACTGGTCTATATTATAGACTTCAGGGAGGGTAGACAATAAACCCTATATAGTGACTACAGTCCTAATACCCCTGGTTGGAAACCACTGGTCTATAGTATAGACTTCAGGGAGGGTAGACAATAAACCCTATATAGTGACTACAGTCCTAATACCCCTGGTTGGAAACCACTGGTCTATATTATAGACTTCAGGGAGGGTAGACAATAAACCCTATATAGTGACTACAGTCCTAATACCCCTGGTTGGAAACCACTGGTCCATATTATAGACTTCAGGGAGGGTAGACAATAAACCCTATATAGTGACTACAGTCCTAATACCCCTGGTTGGAAACCACTGGTCTATATTATAGACTTCAGTGAGGGTAGACAATAAACCCTATATAGTGACTACAGTCCTAATACCCCTGGTTGGAAACCACTGGTCTATATTATAGACTTCAGGGAGGGTAGACAATAAACCCTATATAGTGACTACAGTCCTAATACCCCTGGTTGGAAACCACTGGTCTATAGTATAGACTTCAGGGAGGGTAGACAATAAACCCTATATAGTGACTACAGTCCTAATACCCCTGGTTGGAAACCACTGGTCTATATTATAGACTTCAGTGAGGGTAGACAATAAACCCTATATAGTGACTACAGTCCTAAAACCCCTGGTTGGAAACCACTGGTCTATATTATAGACTTCAGGGAGGGTAGACAATAAACCCTATATAGTGACTACAGTCCTAATACCCCTGGTTGGAAACCACTGGTCTATATTATAGACTTCAGGGAGGGTAGACAATAAACTCTATATAGTGACTACAGTCCTAATACCCCTGGTTGGAAACCACTGGTCTATATTATAGACTTCGGGGAGGGTAGACAATAAACCCTATATAGTGACTACAGTCCTAATACCCCTGGTTGGAAACCACTGGTCTATAGTATAGACTTCAGGGAGGGTAGACAATAAACCCTATATAGTGACTACAGTCCTAATACCCCTGGTTGGAAACCACTGGTCTATATTATAGACTTCAGGGAGGGTAGACAATAAACCCTATATAGTGACTACAGTCCTAATACCCCTGGTTGGAAACCACTGGTCTATAGTATAGACTTCAGGGAGGGTAGACAATAAACCCTATATAGTGACTACAGTCCTAATACCCCTGGTTGGAAACCACTGGTCTATATTATAGACTTCAGGGAGGGTAGACAATAAACCCTATATAGTGACTACAGTCCTAATACCCCTGGTTGGAAACCACTGGTCCATATTATAGACTTCAGGGAGGGTAGACAATAAACCCTATATAGTGACTACAGTCCTAATACCCCTGGTTGGAAACCACTGGTCTATATTATAGACTTCAGTGAGGGTAGACAATAAACCCTATATAGTGACTACAGTCCTAATACCCCTGGTTGGAAACCACTGGTCTATATTATAGACTTCAGGGAGGGTAGACAATAAACCCTATATAGTGACTACAGTCCTAATACCCCTGGTTGGAAACCACTGGTCTATAGTATAGACTTCAGGGAGGGTAGACAATAAACCCTATATAGTGACTACAGTCCTAATACCCCTGGTTGGAAACCACTGGTCTATATTATAGACTTCAGTGAGGGTAGACAATAAACCCTATATAGTGACTACAGTCCTAAAACCCCTGGTTGGAAACCACTGGTCTATATTATAGACTTCAGGGAGGGTAGACAATAAACCCTATATAGTGACTACAGTCCTAATACCCCTGGTTGGAAACCACTGGTCTATATTATAGACTTCAGGGAGGGTAGACAATAAACTCTATATAGTGACTACAGTCCTAATACCCCTGGTTGGAAACCACTGGTCTATATTATAGACTTCGGGGAGGGTAGACAATAAACCCTATATAGTGACTACAGTCCTAATACCCCTGGTTGGAAACCACTGGTCTATAGTATAGACTTCAGGGAGGGTAGACAATAAACCCTATATAGTGACTACAGTCCTAATACCCCTGGTTGGAAACCACTGGTCTATATTATAGACTTCAGGGAGGGTAGACAATAAACCCTATATAGTGACTACAGTCCTAATACCCCTGGTTGGAAACCACTGGTCTATAGTATAGACTTCAGGGAGGGTAGACAATAAACCCTATATAGTGACTACAGTCCTAATACCCCTGGTTGGAAACCACTGGTCTATATTATAGACTTCAGGGAGGGTAGACAATAAACCCTATATAGTGACTACAGTCCTAATACCCCTGGTTGGAAACCACTGGTCTATATTATAGACTTCAGGGAGGGTAGACAATAAACCCTATATAGTGACTACAGTCCTAATACCCCTGGTTGGAAACCACTGGTCTATATTATAGACTTCAGGGAGGGTAGACAATAAACTCTATATAGTGACTACAGTCCTAATACCCCTGGTTGGAAACCACTGGTCTATATTATAGACTTCAGGGAGGGTAGACAATAAACCCTATATAGTGACTACAGTCCTAATACCCCTGGTTGGAAACCACTGGTCTATATTATAGACTTCAGGGAGGGTAGACAATAAACCCTATATAGTGACTACAGTCCTAATACCCCTGGTTGGAAACCACTGGTCTATATTATAGACTTCAGGGAGGGTAGGCAATAAACCCTATATAGTGACTACAGTCCTAATACCCCTGGTTGGAAACCACTGGTCTATATTATAGACTTCAGGGAGGGTAGACAATAAACCCTATATAGTGACTACAGTCCTAATACCCCTGGTTGGAAACCACTGGTCTATAGTATAGACTTCAGGGAGGGTAGACAATAAACCCTATATAGTGACTACAGTCCTAATACCCCTGGTTGGAAACCACTGGTCTATATTATAGACTTCAGGGAGGGTAGACAATAAACCCTATATAGTGACTACAGTCCTAATACCCCTGGTTGGAAACCACTGGTCCATATTATAGACTTCAGGGAGGGTAGACAATAAACCCTATATAGTGACTACAGTCCTA
Source organism: Oncorhynchus mykiss (assembly GCF_013265735.2). NCBI lineage: Eukaryota > Metazoa > Chordata > Actinopteri > Salmoniformes > Salmonidae > Oncorhynchus > Oncorhynchus mykiss. The sequence goes on along the minus strand of NW_023493719.1, from coordinate 205,263 downwards.
ATACCCCTGGTTGGAAACCACTGGTCTATATTATAGACTTCAGTGAGGGTAGACAATAAACCCTATATAGTGACTACAGTCCTAATACCCCTGGTTGGAAACCACTGGTCTATATTATAGACTTCAGGGAGGGTAGACAATAAACCCTATATAGTGACTACAGTCCTAATACCCCTGGTTGGAAACCACTGGTCTATAGTATAGACTTCAGGGAGGGTAGACAATAAACCCTATATAGTGACTACAGTCCTAATACCCCTGGTTGGAAACCACTGGTCTATATTATAGACTTCAGGGAGGGTAGACAATAAACCCTATATAGTGACTACAGTCCTAAAACCCCTGGTTGGAAACCACTGGTCTATATTATAGACTTCAGGGAGGGTAGACAATAAACCCTATATAGTGACTACAGTCCTAATACCCCTGGTTGGAAACCACTGGTCTATATTATAGACTTCAGGGAGGGTAGACAATAAACTCTATATAGTGACTACAGTCCTAATACCCCTGGTTGGAAACCACTGGTCTATATTATAGACTTCGGGGAGGGTAGACAATAAACCCTATATAGTGACTACAGTCCTAATACCCCTGGTTGGAAACCACTGGTCTATATTATAGACTTCGGGGAGGGTAGACAATAAACCCTATATAGTGACTACAGTCCTAATACCCCTGGTTGGAAACCACTGGTCTATATTATAGACTTCAGGGAGGGTAGACAATAAACCCTATATAGTGACTACAGTCCTAATACCCCTGGTTGGAAACCACTGGTCTATAGTATAGACTTCAGGGAGGGTAGACAATAAACCCTATATAGTGACTACAGTCCTAATACCCCTGGTTGGAAACCACTGGTCTATAGTATAGACTTCAGGGAGGGTAGACAATAAACCCTATATAGTGACTACAGTCCTAATACCCCTGGTTGGAAACCACTGGTCTATATTATAGACTTCAGGGAGGGTAGACAATAAACCCTATATAGTGACTACAGTCCTAATACCCCTGGTTGGAAACCACTGGTCTATATTATAGACTTTAGGGAGGGTAGACAATAAACCCTATATAGTGACTACAGTCCTAATACCCCTGGTTGGAAACCACTGGTCTATATTATAGACTTCAGGGAGGGTAGACAATAAACCCTATATAGTGACTACAGTCCTAATACCCCTGGTTGGAAACCACTGGTCTATAGTATAGACTTCAGGGAGGGTAGACAATAAACCCTATATAGTGACTACAGTCCTAATACCCCTGGTTGGAAACCACTGGTCTATAGTATAGACTTCAGGGAGGATAGACAATAAACCCTATATAGTGACTACAGTCCTAATACCCCTGGTTGGAAACCACTGGTCTATATTATAGACTTCAGGGAGGGTAGACAATAAACCCTATATAGTGACTACAGTCCTAATACCCCTGGTTGGAAACCACTGGTCTATATTATAGACTTCAGGGAGGGTAGACAATAAACCCTATATAGTGACTACAGTCCTAATACCCCTGGTTGGAAACCACTGGTCTATAGTATAGACTTCAGGGAGGGTAGACAATAAACCCTATATAGTGACTACAGTCCTAATACCCCTGGTTGGAAACCACTGGTCTATATTATAGACTTCAGGGAGGGTAGACAATAAACTCTATATAGTGACTACAGTCCTAATACCCCTGGTTGGAAACCATTGGTCTATATTATAGACTTCAGGGAGGGTAGACAATAAACCCTATATAGTGACTACAGTCCTAATACCCCTGGTTGGAAACCACTGGTCTATATTATAGACTTCAGGGAGGGTAGACAATAAACCCTATATAGTGACTACAGTCCTAATACCCCTGGTTGGAAACCACTGGTCTATATTATAGACTTCAGGGAGGGTAGACAATAAACCCTATATAGTGACTACAGTCCTAATACCCCTGGTTGGAAACCACTGGTCTATATTATAGACTTCAGGGAGGGTAGACAATAAACCCTATATAGTGACTACAGTCCTAATACCCCTGGTTGGAAACCACTGGTCTATATTATAGACTTCAGGGAGGGTAGACAATAAACCCTATATAGTGACTACAGTCCTAATACCCCTGGTTGGAAACCACTGGTCTATATTATAGACTTCAGGGAGGGTAGACAATAAACCCTATATAGTGACTACAGTCCTAATACCCCTGGTTGGAAACCACTGGTCTATATTATAGACTTCAGGGAGGGTAGACAATAAACCCTATATAGTGACTACAGTCCTAATACCCCTGGTTGGAAACCACTGGTCTATATTATAGACTTCAGGGAGGGTAGACAATAAACCCTATATAGTGACTACAGTCCTAATACCCCTGGTTGGAAACCACTGGTCTATATTATAGACTTCAGGGAGGGTAGACAATAAACCCTATATAGTGACTACAGTCCTAATATCCCTGGTTGGAAACCACTGGTCTATATTATAGACTTCAGGGAGGGTAGACAATAAACCCTATATAGTGACTACAGTCCTAATACCCCTGGTTGGAAACCACTGGTCTATATTATAGACTTCAGGGAGGGTAGACAATAAACCCTATATAGTGACTACAGTCCTAATACCCCTGGTTGGAAACCACTGGTCTATATTATAGACTTCAGGGAGGGTAGACAATAAACCCTATATAGTGACTACAGTCCTAATACCCCTGGTTGGAAACCACTGGTCTATATTATAGACTTCAGGGAGGGTAGACAATAAACCCTATATAGTGACTACAGTCCTAATACCCCTGGTTGGAAACCACTGGTCTATAGTATAGACTTCAGGGAGGGTAGACAATAAACCCTATATATAGTGACTACAGTCCTAATACCCCTGGTTGGAAACCACTGGTCTATAGTATAGACTTCAGGGAGGGTAGACAATAAACTATATAGTGACTACGGCATATACTCACAGTCTCTCTGCATTGCGTGGTATATTCCTGGGAACGCTGCGGAGACCCTGGCCGTGACAGTCCACAGTAGAGCCGGAACAGGAGCACTGCGCCGGGCATGGCTGGCCCTCTGCCCGGCTGGACAGCCCCAGGACCACCAGGACAGCCAGCAGACAGCGACACAGACCCAGAGCTGAGGCCGGAGCAAAGAGGCTCGACCGTAGGGACATTGTCACTGCAGTGGACTGGTTTGGTAGCCCACTAAGGAGAGGGGCCGAGGAGTCACCGAATGGTTGTAAATCCACAGGAGGAGTTAAAAATCCCACGAGGAGGATTCCAACTCTTTCTCTCTTTCTGTTGTTTGTTTATTTTGTGTGTTTTGCTCCTCCTCGTTGTGGCGGTTTTATTGTAGTATATAAGTATATATAGTATATAAGAATCACATGTCAGAAGAAACCCGCAAGTCTGGATGACAGCGGCCGGGCGGAAAGAGTGAGGCAGGGCGGCAGGCTGGTAGACGGACAACTGGCGCTAGAGCGGCACAAAGTTCTCCCACATGGCCGCGGCATGCAGTGCGGTAATCCCCTCCGTGTGAAGCGATGTATACACGGTAAACCCAAGAAACACCTCCTAATGAACCTTTGGTGAACACACACACACTCTCCCTCTCTCTCACACACACACACACCAGGTGAGATTAGACACAGCGCGAGGTGGGTGAGTGATTGGCTGTTGTATTATTCATTCACAGCACGCGCAGAGCGAAGAAATCGTGATCTCGTGCAGGTCAACGTGGCTGAGGTATTGATTTCCCTTCAGACGTCCGTTTAACACCGGGAAGAGCCCCGTGCTTAGAATCACACTCCGTGTGTGTGTTGTCGGTGAAAGAGCTCTCCGAGACTGGTGTGTGTGAGGGAGAAGAGAAGAAAACGGGAACGTTTTCACTGCGTCTGTCCAAGCAACACCTCGCACGCACACACACACTCAATCCCTCTTGTCTCCCTTCCTCTCACTCTCCCTTTCTCTCTCTATCACTCGAACACACACACACACACAATGACGAGTCTGCGTTTTCCTCCGAGGCAGAGCGACGCTGTGCGTTAGACCACTCTCTCTCTCTCTCTCTCTCTCTCTCTCTCTCTCTGCAGTGGCCGGCCACCTGATGCCGTGAGCGGTGTAGAGGAGAGACGAGGCCCGTCTTGGAAAGTAACCACCGTAAACCAATCGTAACCTACCGGTCGGTGCACCTTCAAAATCACTCTTGAGATATCCTTGAAGGTTACAAGTGTTCACCACAGCAGCAAAACTAATAAATAATCCAAAACGTTAGTCCAAACCCAGGAGCAGAAACACAGCGGAGGACAGTAGCCTAATTAGGAGGTTCTTAAATCCAAAACGGTTCAGGTAGTAGTATCCCAAATAAACCCGACAGGAAAGTTGAGGTAATGTTGCAGGAATAGTAACGAGTCAAAGGGAGGGGGGTAGATAACACCTCTGTGTCTCTGTCTGCAGAATCCACCGGGGTTAGTTTATAACAGCGCTGCGTCAATCTGTTCAATGTTACAAATTCTCCCAACCGCGCGTTTTTGGCTGTCAATCTCATCCGTTAATCCGTGCCGTTTATTTCGGTGTTTCTGTCTCCATGGGCTGGGGGGGGAATTCACCCTCTGTTTTTAACGTGCGAACTCACAGCAGTGTGGACCAGGGAACTCCCTTTCCAACCCCAAGCCCTGGAAGCTTTATACTGGCCGGATAACTCCTCCCCTACCCCCGCCCCGAACCCGACTCCTGCCCGCTACCCCTCTACCTTGTACGGTGCTCAAACACAGCGTCACACTGTCTGACGCAGCTGCGCTGTTTGTGTGTCAAATCTTAATACTGGTTTCTACATATCAGACAGAGAGTATTGACCTGATGGATAGATCTGAGGCAGTGGATCTTTTCATCTCTCTCGCTCCCTGTCTCTCTCTGCCCCTCTCTGTCTCTCTCTCTCTCTCTCTCTCTCTCTCTCTCTGCCTCTCTCTCTCAATTCAATTCAATTCAATTCAATTCAAGGGCTTTATTGGCATGGGAAACATGTGTTAACATTGCCAAAGCAAGTGAGGTAGACAACATACAAAGTGAAAATATAAAGTGAAAAACAACAAAAATTAACAGTAAACATTACACATACAGAGGTTTCAAAACAGTAAAGACATTACAAATGTCATATTATATATATATATACAGTGTTTTAACAATGTACAAATGGTTAAAGGACACAAGATAAAATAAATAAGCATAAATATGGGTTGTATTTACAATGGTGTGTGTTCTTCACTGGTTGCCCTTTTCTCGTGGCAACAGGTCACAAATCTTGCTGCTGTGATGGCACACTGTGGAATTTCACCCAGTAGATATGGGAGTTTTTCAAATTTGGATTTGTTTTCGAATTCTTTGTGGATCTGTGTAATCTGAGGGAAATATGTCTCTCTAATATGGTCATACATTGGGCAGGAGGTTAGGAAGTGCAGCTCAGTTTCCACCTCATTTTGTGGGCAGTGAGCACATAGCCTGTCTTCTCTTGAGAGCCATGTCTGCCTACGGCGGCCTTTCTCAATAGCAAGGCTATGCTCACTGAGTCTGTACATAGTCAAAGCTTTCCTTAATTTTGGGTCAGTCACAGTGGTCAGGTATTCTGCCGCTGTGTACTCTCTGTTTAGGGCCAAATAGCATTCTAGTTTGCTCTGTTTTTTTGTTAATTCTTTCCAATGTGTCAAGTAATTATCTTTTTGTTTTCTCATGATTTGGTTGGGTCTAATTGTGCTGTTGTCCTGGGGCTCTGTAGGGTGTGTTTGTGTTTGTGAACAGAGCCCCAGGACCAGCTTGCTTAGGGGACTCTTCTCCAGGTTCATCTCTCTGTAGGTGATGGCTTTGTTATGGAAGGTTTGTGAATCACTTCCTTTTAGGTGGTTGTAGAATTTAACGGCTCTTTTCTGGATTTTGATAATTAGTGGGTATCGGCCTAATTCTGCTCTGCATGCATTATTTGGTGTTCTACGTTGTACACGGAGGATATTTTTGCAGAATTCTGCGTGCAGAGTCTCAATTTGGTGTTTGTCCCATTTTGTGAAGTCTTGGTTGGTGAGCGGACCCCAGACCTCACAACCATAAAGGGCAATGGGCTCTATGACTGATTCAAGTATTTTTAGCCAAATCCTAATTGGTATGTTGAAATTTATGTTTCTTTTGATGGCATAGAATGCCCTTCTTGCCTTGTCTCTCAGATCGTTCACAGCTTTGTGGAAGTTACCTGTGGCGCTGATGTTTAGGCCAAGGTATGTATAGTTTTTTGTGTGCTCTAGGGCAACAGTGTCTAGATTGAATTTGTATTTGTGGTCCTGGTGACTGGACCTTTTTTGGAACACCATTATTTTGGTCTTACTGAGATTTACTGTCAGGGCCCAGGTCTGACAGAATCTGTGCATAAGATCTAGGTGCTGCTGTAGGCCCTCCTTGGTTGGTGACAGAAGCACCAGATCATCGGCAAACAGCAGACATTTGACTTCGGATTCTAGCAGGGGGAGGCCGGGTGCTGCAGACTTTTCTAGTGCCCGCGCCAATTCGTTGATATATATGTTGAAGAGGGTGGGGCTTAAACTGCATCCCTGTCTAACCCCACGACCCTGTGTGAAGAAATGTGTGTGTTTTTTGCCAATTTTAACCGCACACTTGTTGTTTGTGTACATGGATTTTATAATGTCGTATGTTTTACCCCCAACACCACTTTCCATCAGTTTGTATAGCAGACCCTCATGCCAGATTGAGTCGAAGGCTTTTTTGAAATCAACAAAGCATGAGAAGACTTTGCCTTTGTTTTGGTTTGTTTGGTTGTCAATTAGGGTGTGCAGGGTGAATACATGGTCTGTTGTACGGTAATTTGGTAAAAAGCCAATTTGACATTTGCTCAGTACATTGTTTTCATTGAGGAAATGTACGAGTCTGCTGTTAATAATAATGCAGAGGATTTTCCCAAGGTTACTGTTGACACATATTCCACGGTAGTTATTGGGGTCAAATTTGTCTCCACTTTTGTGGATTGGGGTGATCAGTCCTTGGTTCCAAATATTGGGGAAGATGCCAGAGCTAAGTATGATGTTAAAGAGTTTTAGTATAGCCAATTGGAATTTGTTGTCTGTATATTTGATCATTTCATTGAGGATACTATCAACACCACAGGCCTTTTTGGGTTGGAGGGTTTTTATTTTGTCCTGTAACTCATTCAATGTAATTGGATAATCCAGTGGGTTCTGGTAGTCTTTAATAGATGATTCTAAGATCTGTATTTGATCATGTATATGTTTTTGCTCTTTATTCTTTGTTATAGAGCCAAAAAGATTGGAGAAGTGGTTTACCCATACATCTCCATTTTGGATAGATAATTCTTCTTGTTGTTGTTTGTTTAGTGTTTTCCAATTTTCCCAGAAGTGGTTAGAGTCTATGGATTCTTCAATTGCATTGAGCTGATTTCTGACATGCTGTTCCTTCTTTTTCCGTAGTGTATTTCTGTATTGTTTTAGTGATTCACCATAGTGAAGGCGTAGACTCAGGTTTTCCGGGTCTCTATGTTTTTGGTTGGACAGGTTTCTCAATTTCTTTCTTAGATTTTTGCATTCTTCATCAAACCATTTGTCATTATTGTTAATTTTCTTCGGTTTTCTATTTGAGATTTTTAGATTTGATAGGGAAGCTGAGAGGTCAAATATACTGTTAAGATTTTCTACTGCCAAGTTTACACCTTCACTATTACAGCGGAACGTTTTACCCAGGAAATTGTCTAAAAGGGATTGAATTTGTTGTTGCCTAATTGTTTTTTGGTAGGTTTCCAAACTGCATTCCTTCCATCTATAGCATTTCTTAATGTTACTCAGTTCCTTTGGCTTTGATGCCTCATGATTGATTATTGCTCTGTTTAAGTAGACTGTGATTTTGCTGTGGTCTGATAGGGGTGTCAGTGGGCTGACTGTGAACGCTCTGAGAGACTCTGGGTTGAGGTCGGTGATAAAGTAGTCTACAGTACTACTGCCAAGAGATGAGCTATAGGTGTACCTACCATAGGAGTCCCCTCGAAGCCTACCGTTGACTATGTACATACCCAGCGTGCGACAGAGCTGCAGGAGTTGTGACCCGTTTTTGTTGGTTATGTTGTCATAGTTGTGCCTAGGGGGGCTCTCTCTCTCTGTCTCTCTCTCTTTCTCTCTATCTCTCTCTCTCGCTCTCTCTCTCTTTATCTTTCTCTCTCTCTTTATTTTTCTCTCTCTCTCTCTCTCTCTCTCTCTCTCGCTTTATCTTTCTCTCTCTCTCTCTCTCTCTTTATCTTTCTCCCTCTCTATCTGTCTCTCTTTATCTTTCTCTCTCTCTCTCTCTGTCTCTCTCTTTATCTTTCTCTCTCTCTCTCTCTCTCTCTCTCTCTCTCTCTCTCTCTCTCTGTCTCTCGCTCTCTCTCTCTCTCTCCCTCTCCCTCTCTCTGTGTTGGTGTGGGAGTGTAGTGTGTAGTGTGTGTATCACAGGAGGCTGGTAGCACCTTAATTGTGGAAGACAAGCTCATTGTAACGGCTGGAGAGGAACTAGTGGTTTCTATGAGTTTGATGCCCTTCCCTTCCCTCTGTTCCAGCTGTTGTTATTATGACTGTCCTCTCAGCAGCCTCCTGTAGTGTGTCTGAGTGTGTGTGTGTGTGTGTGTGTGTGTGTGTGTGTGTGTTGGGCATGCAGAATGTCAATTATTTCCTCCTTTGATTCAATCCCACTTTAACACTGTTTGGTAATTGCTGCAGTAGCTGTGTGTGTGTGTGTGTGTGTGTGTGTGTGTGTGTGTGTGTGTGTGTGTGTGTGTGTGTGTGTGTGTGTGTGTGTGTGTGTGTGTGTGTGTGGGTGTGTGTGTAGGTAGGTAGCTACATCCCCAGGCCATGGGTATATAATAGCCGCAATCAACAGAGGGGGCAGGGAGGGAGGGAGAGGGAGGGAGGGGGAGAAGGAGAGATAGAGAAAGAAAGTAAGAGGGAGTAGGGAAGGAGAGAGAAGAGAAGAGAGGGGCGAACCTACTCACCTCACAAAGGGCCTCCAGTGTAATTTACCTGAGTACCTATCCAGAGAGACATTAACCTGAACCCTCCTCCCTTTACCTGGCCTTATACCTCAGTAGAGACTGAGGTATAAAGTCAGGTAGAGACTGAGGTATAGAGTCAGGTAGAGACTGAGGTATAAAGTCAGGTAGAGACTGAGGTATAAAGTCAGGTAGAGACTGAGGTATAAAGTCAGGTAGAGACTGAGGTATAGAGTCAGGTAGAGACTGAGGTATAGTCAGGTAGAGGCTGAGGTATAAAGTCAGGTAGAGACTGAGGTATAGAGTCAGGTAGAGACTGAGGTATAAAGTCAGGTAGAGACTGAGGTATAAAGTCAGGTAGAGACTGAGGTATAGAGTCAGGTAGAGACTGGTATAAAGTCAGGTAGAGACTGAGGTATAAAGTCAGGTAGAGACTGAGGTATAAAGTCAGGTAGAGACTGAGGTATAGAGTCAGGTAGAGACTGAAGTATAGTCAGGTAGAGGCTGAGGTATAAAGTCAGGTAGAGACTGAGGTATAAAGTCAGGTAGAGACTGAGGTATAGAGTCAGGTAGAGACTGAGGTATAGTCAGGTAGAGACTGAGGTATAAAGTCAGGTAGAGACTAAGGTATAAAGTCAGGTAGAGACTGAGGTATAAAGTCAGGTAGAGACTGAGGTATAGAGTCAGGTAGAGACTGAGGTATAAAGTCAGGTAGAGACTGAGGTATAAAGTCAGGTAGAGACTGAGGTATAAAGTCAGGTAGAGACTGAGGTATAGAGTCAGGTAGAGACTGAGGTATAAAGTCAGGTAGAGACTGAGGTATAGAGTCAGGTAGAGACTGAGGTATAAAGTCAGGTAGAGACTGAGGTATAAAGTCAGGTAGAGACTGAGGTATAAAGTCAGGTAGAGACTGAGGTATAGAGTCAGGTAGAGACTGAGGTATAGTCAGGTAGAGGCTGAGGTATAAAGTCAGGTAGAGACTGAGGTATAGAGTCAGGTAGAGACTGAGGTATAGAGTCAGGTAGAGACTGAGTTATAAAGTCAGGTAGAGACTGAGGTATAGAGTCAGGTAGAGACTGAGGTATAGTCAGGTAGAGACTGAGGTATAAAGTCAGGTAGAGACTGAGGTATAAAGTCAGGTAGAGACTGAGGTATAAGGTCAGGTAGAGACTGAGGTATAAAGTCAGGTAGAGACTGAGGTAGATAGTCAGGTAGAGACTGAGGTATAGAGTCAGGTAGAGACTGAGGTATAGAGTCAGGTAGAGACTGACTATATACCTCAGTCGTACATGATTAGATGGCGCGTGTTCATTTATACATAAATTCATATTCTACACATCTTCAATAATCTGATTTCACCTGTATTGCTACACTTTGCAACTTTTAAGTACATCTCAGCTTAAAATGTTAAAAATAACACAACAAAAAACCTGTGGTTTTATCATCGTGATTCAGGAGTAACATTTAAAAACAGAGTCATTTGACCCATCTACCTTAGACAGTAAAAAAACTAACATTTCTTCATGAACAAAAGTTAATAAAATCAATGATGAGAGAAAAGTTAGATTAAGTGATAATTGACAAAGTTGGTATGGCAGGAAGATTGGAACCAAGAGGTTGTGAGTTCAAATCGCAGATGAGGACTTTTTGAATTATATTGACGTTATAAATGAACATGCACAATGCAATCATGTACAGTTGAAGTCGGAAGTTTACATACACTTAGGTTGAAGTCATTAAAACTTGTTTTTCAACCACTCCACACATTTCTTGTAACAAACTATAGTTTTGGCAAGTCGGTTAGGACATCTACTTTGTGCATGACACAAGTAATTTTGCCAACAATTGTTTACAGACAGATTGTTTCACTTATAATTCACTGTATCACAATTCCAGTGTGTCAGAAGTTGACATACACTAAGTTGACTGTTCCTTTCAACAGCTTGGAACATACCAGAAAATGATGTCATGGCTTTAGAAGCTTCTGAAAGTCTAATTGGTATAATTTTGTGTCAGTTGGAGGTGAACCTGTGGATGTATTTCAAGGCATACCTTCAAACTCAGTGCCTCTTTGCTTGACCTCATGGGAAAATCAAAAGAAATCAGCAAAGACCTCAGAAAAAAATTGTAGACCTCCATATCGACATAACCTGAAAGGCCGCTCAGCAAGGAAGAAGCCACAGCTCCAAAACCACCATAAAAAAGCCAGACTACGGTTTGCAACTGCACATGGGGACAAAGATCGTACTTTTTGGAGAAATGTCCTCTGGTCTGATGAAACAAAAATAGAACCGTTTGGCCATAATGACCATCGTTATGTTTGGAGGAAAAAGGGCGAGCAGAAGAACACCATCCCAACCGTGAAGCATGGGGGGTGGCAGCATCAGGTTGTGGGGGTGCTTTGCTGCAGGAGGGACTGGTGCACTTCACAAAATAGACAAACATTTGTGGGCAGAACTGAAAAAGTGTGTGCGAGCAAGGAGGCCTACAAACCTGACTCAGTTACACCAGCTCTGTCAGGAGGAATGGGCCAACATTCACCCAATGTATTGTGGGAAGCTTGGGGAAGGGGAAACATTTGACCCAAGTTATTAAACAATTTAAAGGCATTGCTGCCAAATACTAATTGAGTGCAGGTAAACTTCTGACCCAATGGGAATGTGATGATAGAAACAAAAGCTGAAATAAATCATTCTCTCTACTATTATTCTGACATTTCACATTCTTTAAATAAAGTGGTGATTCCTAACTAACCTAAGACAGGGACTTTTTTACAAGGATTAAATGTTAGGAATTGCAAAAAATAAACCTGAGTTTGAAAGTATTTGTCTAAGGTGTATGTAAACGGCCGACGTCAACTGTATGTTGGAAAACATTTAACGTCAAAAGCAACCAGACACACAGCATTAAAAGAGTGAGAGCCACCAGACACACAGCATTAAAGGAGTGAGAGCAACCAGACACACAGCATTAAAAGAGTGAGAGCAACCAGACACACAGCATTAAAAGAGTGAGAGCAACCAGACACACAGCATTAAAAGAGTGAGAGCAACCAGACACACAGCATTAAAAGAGTGAGAGCAACCAGACACACAGCATTAAAAGAGTGAGAGCAACCAGACACACAGCATTAAAAGAGTGAAAGCAACCAGACACACAGCATTAAAAGAGACTGCGTTGATACAATGACTTATCAATTACCCAGTTCAGTTCATCCGTTGTGTCACTGAGTTGTCATAACACTTCAGCAATTGTGTATTATCCCTAGAGGCATTGGTAGACACAATGTAAGTAACCTAATTTACAGTAACTGCCCTGAATGCCTCTGCTGATCCTACAGCTGTTGTATGCAGTAATCATGTGTCTATGAACCAGAGTTATACTGTTAGCACTGAGGCGGTAGTAGTGCCCTAGTAGGAGGTCCACTGTGTTCAGCTCACCCTGCACTGACATAAATAACATGAGCATGTCTACCTACCTCTGCTAAACTTCCCAGTAAAAGCAATAAAAACAAGCAAGCATCCCAGAAAAGTGCTACAAATTAGCCCACATTAACGTACAGCACCAGTCATAAGTTTGGACACACCTACTCATTCAAGGGTTCTAGAACACCTACTCATTCCAGGGTTCTAGAACACCTACTCATTCCAGGGTTCTAGAACACCTACTCATTCCAGGGTTCTAGAACACCTACTCATTCCAGGGTTCTAGAACACCTACTCATTCAAGGGATTTTCTTTATTTTTTACTATTTTCTACATTGTTGAATAATACTGAAGACATCAACACTATGAAATAACACATATGGAACCAAGTAGTAACCAAGGAAGTGTTAAACAAATCACATTTCATATTCTTCAAAGTAGCCACCCTTTGCCTTGATGATAGCGTTGCAAATTCTTGGCATTCTCTCAACCAGCTACACCTGGAATGCTCTTCCCTACAGTCTTAAAGGAGTTGCCACTTGTTGGCTGCTATTCCTTCACTCTGCGGTCCAACTCATCCCAAACCATCTCAATTTGGTTGAGGTCGGGTGATTGTGGAGGCCAGGTTATCTGATGTAGCGCTCCATCACTGTCCTTTGTCAAATAGCCTGGAGGTGCGTTTTGGGTCATTGTCCTGTTGAAAGACAAATTATATTTCCACGAAGCGCAAACCAGATGGGATGGCGTATCGCTGCAGAATGCTCTGGTAGCCATGCTGGTTAAGTGTGCCTTGAATTCTAAATAAATCACTGACAGTGTCACCAGCTAAGCACCCAC
>NW_023493719.1:179494-184494 GCF_013265735.2 Oncorhynchus mykiss | reverse complement strand
CGATTCACACCTGGGACTCATCATCACGATTCACACCTGGGACTCATCATTACGATTCACACCTGGGACTCATCATTATGATTCACACCTGGGACTCATCATTATGATTCACACCTGGGACTCATCATTACGATTCACACCTGGTACTCATCATTACGATTCACACCTGGGACTCATCATTACGATTCACACCTGGGACTCATCATTATGATTCACTCCTGGGACTCATCATTATGATTCACTCCTGGGACTCATAACCTTTGTAGGTCCATTATGTTCATTCCTCAGTTGGTAATTGATCCGGTGTTCATCTCCCTTCTGTTACGCTGTCTTGTTTCATGTTTGGTGTTTCCATTAAAGGTTTCACCTGCTTCCAACAAGGGAGGCCGCAGTAAAACAGGACATCTCTCAGACGCTCGACGAACAGGGTTACCACCATGACCAACAAGGGAGGCAGCAGTAAAACAGGACATCTCTCAGACGCTCGACGAACAGGGTTACCACCATGACCAACAAGGGAGGCAGCAGTAAAACAGGACATCTCTCAGACGCTCGACGAACAGGGTTACCACCATGACCAACAAGGGAGGCAGCAGTAAAACAGGACATCTCTCAGACGCTCGACGAACAGGGTTACCACCATGACCAACAAGGGAGGCAGCAGTAAAACAGGACATCTCTCAGACGCTCGACGAACAGGGTTACCACCATGACCAACAAGGGAGGCAGCAGTAAAACAGGACATCTCTCAGACGCTCGACGAACAGGGTTACCACCATGACCAACAAGGGAGGCAGCAGTAAAACAGGACATCTCTCAGACGCTCGACGAACAGGGTTACCACCATGACCAACAAGGGAGGCAGCAGTAAAACAGGACATCTCTCAGACGCTCGACGAACAGGGTTACCACCATGACCAACAAGGGAGGCAGCAGTAAAACAGGACATCTCTCAGACGCTCGACGAACAGGGTTACCACCATGACCAACAAGGGAGGCAGCAGTAAAACAGGACATCTCTCAGACGCTCGACGAACAGGGTTACCACCATGACCAACAAGGGAGGCAGCAGTAAAACAGGACATCTCTCAGACGCTCGACGAACAGGGTTACCACCATGACCAACAAGGGAGGCAGCAGTAAAACAGGACATCTCTCAGACGCTCGACGAACAGGGTTACCACCATGACCAACAAGGGAGGCAGCAGTAAAACAGGACATCTCTCAGACGCTCGACAAACAGGGTGACCTTCTGTGTCAGCACCATGACCAGCTGGCACAACTTGGGACGGCCATGGGAAGAGTCCGTTTGCAGCGCCTCGAACATCGCCGGGAGGCGCTGCGTCCTACTGGTGGAAGATACTAGAACCAGCCTACCCAGTGAGCCAGCCCCCTCAGGTCGAACCCCTTTTATGCCTCCCAGATGATGATGGTACCCCATCCGAATGTCGAACCCCTTTTATCCCTCCCAGATGATGACGGTACTCCATCCGAATGTCAAACCCCTTTTATCCCTCCCAGAGAAATGATGACGGTACTCCATCCGAATGTCGAACCCCTTTTATCCCTCCCAGAGAAATGATGACGGTACTCCATCCGAATGTCGAACCCCTTTTTATCCCTCCCAGAGAAATGATGACGGTACTCCATCCGAATGTCGAACCCCTTTTATCCCTCCCAGAGAAATGATGACGGTACTCCATCCGAATGTCGAACCCCTTTTATCCCTCCCAGAGAAATGATGACGGTACTCCATCCGAATGTCGAACCCCTTTTATCCCTCCCAGAGAAATGATGACGGTACTCCATCCGAATGTCGAACCCCTTTTATCCCTCCCAGAGAAATGATGACGGTACTCCATCCGAATGTCGAACCCCTTTTATCCCTCCCAGAGAAATGATGACGGTACTCCATCCGAATGTCGAACCCCTTTTATCCCTCCCAGAGAAATGATGACGGTACTCCATCCGAATGTCGAACCCCTTTTATCCCTCCCAGAGAAATGATGACGGTACTCCATCCGAATGTCGAACCCCTTTTATCCCTCCCAGAGAAATGATGACGGTACTCCATCCGAATGTCGAACCCCTTTTATCCCTCCCAGAGAAATGATGACGATACCCCATCCGAATGTCGAACCCCTTTTATCCCTCCCAGATGATGACGGTACCCCATCCGAATGTCGAACCCCTTTTATCCCTCCCAGATGATGACGGTACTCCATCCGAATGTCGAACCCCTTTTATCCCTCCCAGAGAAATGATGACGGTACTCCATCCGAATGTCGAACCCCTTTTATCCCTCCCAGAGAAATGATGACGGTACTCCATCCGAATGTCGAACCCCTTTGATCCCTCCCAGAGAAATGATGACGGTACTCCATCCGAATGTCGAACCCCTTTTATCCCTCCCAGAGAAATGATGACGGTACCCCATCCGAATGTCGAACCCCTTTTATCCCTCCCAGATGATGACGGTACCCCATCCGAATGTCGAACCCCTTTTATCCCTCCCAGATGATGACGGTACCCCATCCGAATGTCGAACCCCTTTTATCCCTCCCAGATGATGACGGTACCCCATCCGAATGTCGAACCCCTTTTATCCATCCCAGAGAAATGATGACGGTACTCCATCCGAATGTCGAACCCCTTTTATCCCTCCCAGAGAAATGATGACGGTACTCCATCCGAATGTCGAACCCCTTTTATCCCTCCCAGATGATGACGGTACTCCATCCGAATGTCGAACCCCTTTTATCCCTCCCAGAGAAATGATGACGGTACTCCATCCGAATGTCGAACCCCTTTTATCCCTCGCAGATGATGACGGTACCCCATCCGAATGTCGAACCCTTTTATCCCTCCCAGATGATGACGGTACCCCATCCGAATGTCGAACCCCTTTTATCCCTCTCAGATGATGACGGTACTCCATCCGAATGTCGAACCCCTTTTATCCCTCCCAGAGAAATGATGACGGTACTCCATTCGAATGTCGAACCCCTTTTATCCCTCCCAGAGAAATGATGACGGTACTCCATCCGAATGTCGAACCCCTTTTATCCCTCCCAGAGAAATGATGACGGTACTCCATCCGAATGTCGAACCCCTTTTATCCCTCCCAGAGAAATGATGACGGTACCCCATCCGAATGTCGAACCCCTTTTATCCCTCCCAGATGATGACGGTACTCCATCCGAATGTCGAACCCCTTTTATCCATCCCAGAGAAATGATGACGGTACTCCATCCGAATGTCGAACCCCTTTTATCCCTCCCAGAGAAATGATGACGGTACTCCATCCGAATGTCGAACCCCTTTTATCCCTCCCAGATGATGACGGTACTCCATCCGAATGTCGAACCCCTTTTATCCCTCCCAGATGATGACGGTACCCCATCCGAATGTCGAACCCCTTTTATCCATCCCAGAGAAATGATGACGGTACTCCATCCGAATGTCGAACCCCTTTTATCCCTCCCAGAGAAATGATGACGGTACTCCATCCGAATGTCGAACCCCTTTTATCCCTCCCAGATGATGACGGTACCCCATCCGAATGTCGAACCCCTTTTATCCCTCCCAGAGAAATGATGACGGTACTCCATCCGAATGTCGAACCCCTTTCATCCCTCGCAGATGATGACGGTACTCCATCCGAATGTCGAACCCCTTTTATCCCTCCCAGAGAAATGATGACGGTACTCCATCCGAATGTCGAACCCCTTTTATCCCTCCCAGATGATGACGGTACCCCATCCGAATGTCGAACCCCTTTTATCCCTCCCAGATGATGACGGTACCCCATCCGAATGTCGAACCCCTTTTATCCCTCCCAGATGATGACGGTACCCCATCCGAATGTCGAAACCCTTTTATCCCTCCCAGATGATGACGGTACCCCATCCGAATGTCGAACCCCTTTTATCCCTCCCAGATGATGACGGTACCCCATCCGAATGTCGAACCCCTTTTATCCCTCCCAGATGATGACGGTACCCCATCCGAATGTCGAACCCCTTTTATCCCTCCCAGATGATGACGGTACCCCATCCGAATGTCGAACCCCTTTTATCCCTCCCAGATGATGACGGTACCCCATCCGAATGTCGAACCCCTTTTATCCCTCCCAGATGATGACGGTACCCCATCCGAATGTCGAACCCCTTTTATCCCTCCCAGATGATGATGGTACCCCATCCGAATGTCGAACCCCTTTTATCCCTCCCAGATGATGACGGTACCCCATCCGAATGTCGAACCCCTTTTATCCCTCCCAGATGATGACGTACCCCATCCGAATGTCGAACCCCTTTTATCCCTCCCAGATGATGATGGTACCCCATCCGAATGTCGAACCCCTTTTATCCCTCCCAGATGATGACGGTACCCCATCCGAATGTCGAACCCCTTTTATCCCTCCCAGAGAAATGATGACGGTACCCCATCCGAATGCCGTGGCTTTCTACTTCCTAACTCTATTTTACACACCAGATGGGAGCCCCCCCCACCACCACCACCGAGAGGTCGAAAGGTTGCCACGGTTATTTCTCTGTTGACGGGGGGCAGACATTGGAATGGGCTACGGCCATCTGGGAGAGAGGAGAGGAGGAGATAAATTGCTATGAGGGGGTTCAAGGTTCACGGCTCTGTATTTAAATGTATCTTCGATCATGTCTACAGAGTAATGGAACGCTTGGCGGTATCCTGAGGAATGAGCGTAACCAGGAACTGGCCATCTGCCAGACCAGTGACTCAAATAGCTGCCATCCGGTCCCACATCACACTAGCGGCTATTCATTCCATATATAACAGCTCTATATCGACGTCTCTATACTCCTTTCTATTATATAACAGCTCTATATCTACGTCCCCCAGACTCCTGTCTATTATATAACAGCTCTATATCTACGTCTCTATACTCCTGTCTATTATATAACAGCTCTATATCTACGTCTCTATACTCCTGTCTATTATATAACAGCTCTATATCTACG
>NW_023493719.1:164494-174494 GCF_013265735.2 Oncorhynchus mykiss | reverse complement strand
AAATTGTGTGTATATACATATAGATAGATATATACAGTGCCTTGCGAAAGTATTCGGCCCCCTTGAACTTTGCGACCTTTTGCCACATTTCAGGCTTCAAACATAAAGATATAAAACTGTATTTTTTTGTGAAGAATCAACAACAAGTGGGACACAATCATGAAGTGGAATGACATTTATTGGATATTTCAAACATTTTTAACAAATCAAAAACTGAAAAATTGGGCGTGCAAAATTATTCAGCCCCTTTACTTTCAGTGCAGCAAACTCTCTCCAGAAGTTCAGTGAGGATCTCTGAGTGATCCAATGTTGACCTAAATGACTAATGATGATAAATACAATCAACCTGTGTGTAATCAAGTCTCCGTATAAATGCACCTGCACTGTGATAGTCTCAGAGGTCCGTTAAAAGCGCAGAGAGCATCATGAAGAACAAGGAACACACCAGGCAGGTCCGAGATACTGTTGTGAAGAAGTTTAAAGCCGGATTTGGATACAAAAATATTTCCCAAGCTTTAAACATCCCAAGGAGCACTGTGCAAGCGATAATATTGAAATGGAAGGAGTATCAGACCACTGCAAATCTACCAAGACCTGGCCGTCCCTCTAAACTTTCAGCTCATACAAGGAGAAGACTGATCAGAGATGCAGCCAAGAGGCCCATGATCACTCTGGATGAACTGCAGAGATCTACAGCTGAGGTGGGAGACTCTGTCCATAGGACAACAATCAGTCGTATATTGCACAAATCTGGCCTTTATGGAAGAGTGGCAAGAAGAAAGCCATTTCTTAAAAATATCCATAAAAAGTGTTGTTTAAAGTTTGCCACAAGCCACCTGGGAGACACACCAAACATGTGGAAGAAGGTGCTCTGGTCAGATTAAACCAAAATTGAACTTTTTGGCAACAATGCAAAACGTTATGTTTGGCGTAAAAGCAACACAGCTGAACACACCATCCCCACTGTCAAACATGGTGGTGGCAGCATCATGGTTTGGGCCTGCTTTTCTTCAGCAGGGACAGGGAAGATGGTTAAAATTGATGGGAAGATGGATGGAGCCAAATACAGGACCATTCTGGAAGAAAACCTGATGGAGTCTGCAAAAGACCTGAGACTGGGACGGAGATTTGTCTTCCAACAAGACAATGATCCAAAACATAAAGCAAAATCTACAATGGAATGGTTCAAAAATAAACATATCCAGGTGTTAGAATGGCCAAGTCAAAGTCCAGACCTGAATCAAATCGAGAATCTGTGGAAAGAACTGAAAACTGCTGTTCACAAATGCTCTCCATCCAACCTCACTGAGCTCGAGCTGTTTTGCAAGGAGGAATGGGAAAAAATTTCAGTCTCTCGATGTGCAAAACTGATAGAGACATACCCCAAGCGACTTACAGCTGTAATCGCAGCAAAAGGTGGCGCTACAAAGTATTAACTTAAGGGGGCTGAATAATTTTGCACGCCCAATTTTTCAGTTTTTGATTTGTTAAAAAAGTTTTAAATATCCAATAAATGTCGTTCCACTTCATGATTGTGTCCCACTTGTTGTTGATTCTTCACAAAAAAATACAGTTTTATATCTTTATGTTTGAAGCCTGAAATGTGGCAAAAGGTCGCATAGTTCAAGGGGGCCGAATACTTTCGCAAGTAACTGTATATATAGATAGATATATATACAGTGTATGTGTGTATATATAGATAGATATATATACAGTGTATGTGTGTATATATAGATAGATATATATACAGTACCAGTCAACAGTTTGGACACACCTACTCATTCCAGGGTTCTAGAACACCTACTCATTCCAGGGTTCTAGAACACCTACTCATTCCAGGGTTTTTCTTTATTTTAACTGTTTTCTACATGGTAGAATTATAGTGAAGACATCAAAACTAACCAAAAAAGTGTTAAACAAATGAAAATATATTTTAGATTCTTCAAAGTAGCCACCCTTTGCCTTGATGACAGCTTTGCACACTCTTGGCATTCCAT
The DNA here is from genome assembly GCF_013265735.2 of Oncorhynchus mykiss. NCBI lineage: Eukaryota > Metazoa > Chordata > Actinopteri > Salmoniformes > Salmonidae > Oncorhynchus > Oncorhynchus mykiss. The sequence continues at coordinate 172,497 of NW_023493719.1, read as the reverse complement.
TAGTTCCAGTCCATTAGTGGTACAGTCCAGTCCATTAGTGGTACAGTCCAGACCAGTCCATTAATGAGACAGTCCATTAGTGGTACAGTCCAGACCAGTCCATTAGTGGTACAGTCCATTAGTGGTACTGTCCAGAGCAGTCCATTAGTGGTACAGTCCATTAGTGGTACAGTCCAGTCCATTAGTGGTACAGTCTAGACCAGTCCATTAGTGGTACAGTCCATTAGTGGTACAGTCCAGTCCATTAGTGGTACAGTCCAGACCAGTCCATTGGTGGTACAGTCCATTAGTGGTACAGTCCAGTCCATTAGTGGTACCGTCCAGACCAGTCCATTAGTGGTACAGTCCATTAGTGGTACAGTCCAGACCAGTCCATTAGTGGTACAGTCCATTAGTGGTACAGTCCAGTCCATTAGTGGTACAGTCCAGACCAGTCCATTAGTGGTACAGTCCAGTCCATCAGTGGTACAGTCCCCTCATGTATGAAACCATACATTACTCCTCCTGTGTGGGCTGGACCCTTGCCAAGCTGTCAATCACATTACCAATCAATGACATGATGAGGAGTCCGGGCCGCGCCCTATGATTGGTGGTGACATGTTTGTCGGGGGGAAGCTACTTGGGTAATGGTTCTTTTTGGAGACCTTTCAGCACTGTGTGTGTGTGTGTGTGTGTGTGTGTGTGTGTGTGTGTGTGTGTGTGTGTGTGTGTGTGTGTGTGTGTGTGGTGTGTGGTCTCTTCTCTCTCATATGGCTTTAATAGAGAACTGAAACACTGCCTCCTCTTTAATCTCTGTCCCTCGTTTCCCTGGGAACACACACACGGGGAAGACCTGGGCCTCGTTTCCCTGGCAACACACACACGGGGAAGACCTGGGCCTCGTTTCCCTGGCAACACACACACGGGGAAGACCTGGGCCTCGTTTCCCTGGCAACACACACAGGAGAAGACCTGTGCCTCGTTTCCCTGGCAATACACACACGGGGAAGACCTGGGCCTCGTTTCCCTGGCAACACACACAGGGGAAGACCTGGACCTCTGGACCCTGTCCCAAACCTTAACCCTTCATAACCCTACCCCAAACCTTAACCATTCATAACCCTATCCCAGACCTTAACCATTCATAACCCTATCCCAGACCTTAACCATTCATAACCCTATCCTAGACCTTAACCATTCATAACCCTATCCCAAACCTTAACCATTCATAACCCTATCCCAGACCTTAACCATTCATAACTCTATCCCAGACCTAAACCATTCATAACCCTATCCCAAACCTTAACCATTCATAACCCTATCCTAGACCTTAACCATTCATAACCCTATCCCATACCTTAACCATTCATAACCCTATCCCAGACCTTAACCATTCATAACCCTATCCCAAACCTTAACCATTCATAACCCTATCCCAGACCTTAACCATTCATAACCCTATCCCAGACCTTAACCATTCATAACCCTATCCCAAACCTTAACCATTCATAACCCTATCCCAGACCTTAACCCTTACCTTAACCATTCATAACCCTATCCCAGACCTTAACCATTCATAACCCTATCCCAGACCTAAACCATTCATAACCCTATCCCAGACCTTAACCATTCATAACCCTATCCCAGACCTTAACCATTCATAACCCTATCCCAGACCTTAACCATTCATAACCCTATCCCAGACCTTAACCATTCATAACCCTATCCCAGACCTTAACCATTCATAACCCTATCCCAAACCTTAACCATTCATAACCCTATCCCAGACCTTAACCCTTACCTTAACCATTCATAACCCTATCCCAGACCTTAACCATTCATAACCCTAACCCTTACCTTAACCATTCATAACCCTATCCCAGACCTAAACCATTCATAACCCTATCCCAGACCTTAACCATTCATAACCCTATCCCAGACCTTATCCATTCATAACCCTATCCCAGACCTTAACCCTTACCTTAACCATTCATAACCCTATCCCAGACCTTAACCATTCATAACCCTATCCCAGACCTTAACCATTCATAACCCTATCCCAGACCTTAACCATTCATAACCCTATCCCAGACCTTAACCATTCATAACCCTATCCCAGACCTTAACTCTTACCTTAACCATTCATAACCCTATCCCAGACCTTAACCATTCATAACCCTATCCCAGACCTTAACCATTCATAACCCTATCCCAGACCTTAACCATTCATAACCCTATCCCAGACCTTAACCATTCATAACCCTATCCCAGACCTTAACCCTTACCTTAACCATTCATAACCCTATCCCAGACCTTAACCATTCATAACTCTATCCCAGACCTTAACCATTCATAACCCTATCCCAGAATTTAACCATTCATAACCCTATCCCAGACCTAAACCATTCATAACCCTATCCCAGACCTAAACCATTCATAACCCTATCCCAGACCTTAACCAATCATAACCCTATCCCAGACCTTAACCATTCATAACCCTATCCCAGACCTTAACCATTCATAACCCTATCCCAGACCTAAACCATTCATAACCCTATCCCAGACCTTAACCATTCATAACCCTATCCCAGACCTTAACCATTCATAACCCTATCCCAGACCTAAACCATTCATAACCCTATCCCAAACCTTAACCATTCATAACCCTATCCCAGACCTAAACCATTCATAACCCTATCCCAGACCTTAACCATTCACAACCCTATCCCAAACCTTAACCCTTACCTTAACCAATCATAACCCTATCCCAGACCTTAACCATTCATAACCCTATCCCAGACCTTAACCATTCATAACCCTATCCCAGACCTAAACCATTCATAACCCTATCCCAGACCTAAACCATTCATAACCCTATCCCAGACCTTAACCAATCATAACCCTATCCCAGACCTTAACCAATCATAACCCTATCCCAAACCTTAACCCTTACCTTAACCATTCATAACCCTATCCCAAACCTTAACCATTCATAACCCTATCCCAGACCTAAACCATTCATAACCCTATCCCAAACCTTAACCATTCATAACCCTATCCCAGACCTTAACCATTCATAACCCTATCCCAGACCTTAACCATTCATAACCCTATCCCAGACCTTAACCATTCATAACCCTATCCCAGACCTAAACCATTCATAACCCTATCCCAGACCTTAACCATTCATAACCCTATCCCAGACCTTAACCATTCATAACCCTATCCCAGACCTTAACCATTCATAACCCTATCCCAGACCTTAACCATTCATAACCCTATCCCAGACCTTAACCATTCATAACCCTATCCCAGACCTTAACCAATCATAACCCTATCCCAGACCTTAACCAATCATAACCCTATCCCAGACCTTAACCATTCATAACCCTATCCCAGACCTTAACCATTCATAACCCTATCCCAGACCTTAACCATTCATAACCCTATCCCAGACCTTAACCATTCATAACCCTATCCCAGACCTTAACCCTTACCTTAACCATTCATAACCCTATCCCAGACCTTAACCATTCATAACCCTATCCCAGACCTTAACCAATCATAACCCTATCCCAGACCTTAACCATTCATAACCCTATCCCAGACCTTAACCATTCATAACCCTTACCTTAACCATTCATAACCCTATCCCAGACCTTAACCATTCATAACCCTTACCTTAACCATTCATAACCCTATCCCAGACCTTAACCATTCATAACCCTATCCCAGACCTTAACCATTCATAACCCTATCCCAGACCTTAACCAATCATAACCCTATCCCAAACCTTAACCCTTACCTTAACCATTCATAACCCTATCCCAGACCTTAACCATTCATAACCCTATCCCAGACCTTAACCATTCATAACCCTATCCCAGACCTTAACCATTCATAACCCTATCCTAGACCTTAACCATTCATAACCCTATCTTAGACCTTAACCCTTACCTTAACTATTCATAACCCTATCCCAGACCTTACCATTCATAACCCTATCCCAAACCTTAACCTTTCATAACCCTATCCCAGACCTTAACCATTCATAACCCTATCCCAGACCTTAACCAATCATAACCCTATCCCAGACCTTAACCATTCATAACCCTATCCCAGACCTTAACCATTCATAACCCTATCCCAGACCTAAACCATTCATAACCCTATCCCAGACCTTAACCATTCATAACCCTATCCCAGACCTTAACCATTCATAACCCTATCCCAGACCTTAACCATTCATAACCCTATCCCAGACCTTAACCATTCATAACCCTATCCTAGACCTTAACCATTCATAACCCTATCCCAGACCTTAACCAATCATAACCCTATCCCAGACCTTAACCATTCATAACCCTATCCCAGACCTTAACCATTCATAACCCTATCCCAGACCTTAACCAATCATAACCCTATCCCAAACCTTAACCCTTACCTTAACCATTCATAACCCTTTCCCAGACCTTAACCATTCATAACCCTATCCCAGACCTTAACCATTCATAACCCTATCCTAGACCTTAACCATTCATAACCCTATCTTAGACCTTAACCCTTACCTTAACTATTCATAACCCTATCCCAGACCTTACCATTCATAACCCTATCCCAAACCTTAACCATTCATAACCCTATCCCAGACCTTAACCATTCATAACCCTATCCCAGACCTTAACCAATCATAACCCTATCCCAGACCTTAACCATTCATAACCCTATCCCAGACCTTAACCATTCATAACCCTATCCCAGACCTAAACAATTCATAACCCTTTCCCAGACCTTAACCATTCATAACCCTATCCCAGACCTTAACCATTCATAACCCTATCCCAGACCTTAACCATTCATAACCCTATCCCAGACCTTAACCATTCATAACCCTATCCTAGACCTTAACCATTCATAACCCTATCCCAGACCTTAACCAATCATAACCCTATCCCAGACCTTAACCATTCATAACCCTATCCCAAACCTTAACCCTTACATTAACCATTCATAACCCTATCCCAAACCTTAACCATTCATAACCCTATCCCAGACCTTAACCATTCATAACCCTATCCCAGACCTTAACCATTCATAACCCTATCCCAGACCTTAACCATTCATAACCCTATCCCAGACCTTAACCATTCATAACCCTATCCCAGACCTAAACCATCCATAACCCTATCCCAAACCTTAACCATTCATAACCCTATCCCAGACCTAAACCATTCATAACCCTATCCCAGACCTTAACCATTCACAACCCTATCCCAAACCTTAACCCTTACCTTAACCAATCATAACCCTATCCCAGACCTTAACCATTCATAACCCTATCCCAGACCTTAACCATTCATAACCCTATCCCAGACCTAAACCATTCATAACCCTATCCCAGACCTAAACCATTCATAACCCTATCCCAGACCTTAACCAATCATAACCCTATCCCAGACCTTAACCAATCATAACCCTATCCCAAACCTTAACCCTTACCTTAACCATTCATAACCCTATCCCAAACCTTAACCATTCATAACCCTATCCCAGACCTAAACCATTCATAACCCTATCCCAAACCTTAACCATTCATAACCCTATCCCAGACCTTAACCATTCATAACCCTATCCCAGACCTTAACCATTCATAACCCTATCCCAGACCTTAACCATTCATAACCCTATCCCAGACCTAAACCATTCATAACCCTATCCCAGACCTTAACCATTCATAACCCTATCCCAGACCTTAACCATTCATAACCCTATCCCAGACCTTAACCATTCATAACCCTATCCCAGACCTTAACCATTCATAACCCTATCCCAGACCTTAACCATTCATAACCCTATCCCAGACCTTAACCAATCATAACCCTATCCCAGACCTTAACCAATCATAACCCTATCCCAGACCTTAACCATTCATAACCCTATCCCAGACCTTAACCATTCATAACCCTATCCCAGACCTTAACCATTCATAACCCTATCCCAGACCTTAACCATTCATAACCCTATCCCAGACCTTAACCCTTACCTTAACCATTCATAACCCTATCCCAGACCTTAACCATTCATAACCCTATCCCAGACCTTAACCAATCATAACCCTATCCCAGACCTTAACCATTCATAACCCTATCCCAGACCTTAACCATTCATAACCCTTACCTTAACCATTCATAACCCTATCCCAGACCTTAACCATTCATAACCCTTACCTTAACCATTCATAACCCTATCCCAGACCTTAACCATTCATAACCCTATCCCAGACCTTAACCATTCATAACCCTATCCCAGACCTTAACCAATCATAACCCTATCCCAAACCTTAACCCTTACCTTAACCATTCATAACCCTATCCCAGACCTTAACCATTCATAACCCTATCCCAGACCTTAACCATTCATAACCCTATCCCAGACCTTAACCATTCATAACCCTATCCTAGACCTTAACCATTCATAACCCTATCTTAGACCTTAACCCTTACCTTAACTATTCATAACCCTATCCCAGACCTTACCATTCATAACCCTATCCCAAACCTTAACCTTTCATAACCCTATCCCAGACCTTAACCATTCATAACCCTATCCCAGACCTTAACCAATCATAACCCTATCCCAGACCTTAACCATTCATAACCCTATCCCAGACCTTAACCATTCATAACCCTATCCCAGACCTAAACCATTCATAACCCTATCCCAGACCTTAACCATTCATAACCCTATCCCAGACCTTAACCATTCATAACCCTATCCCAGACCTTAACCATTCATAACCCTATCCCAGACCTTAACCATTCATAACCCTATCCTAGACCTTAACCATTCATAACCCTATCCCAGACCTTAACCAATCATAACCCTATCCCAGACCTTAACCATTCATAACCCTATCCCAGACCTTAACCATTCATAACCCTATCACAGACCTTAACCAATCATAACCCTATCCCAAACCTTAACCCTTACCTTAACCATTCATAACCCTATCCCAGACCTTAACCATTCATAACCCTATCCCAGACCTTAACCATTCATAACCCTATCCTAGACCTTAACCATTCATAACCCTATCTTAGACCTTAACCCTTACCTTAACTATTCATAACCCTATCCCAGACCTTACCATTCATAACCCTATCCCAAACCTTAACCATTCATAACCCTATCCCAGACCTTAACCATTCATAACCCTATCCCAGACCTTAACCAATCATAACCCTATCCCAGACCTTAACCATTCATAACCCTATCCCAGACCTTAACCATTCATAACCCTATCCCAGACCTAAACAATTCATAACCCTTTCCCAGACCTTAACCATTCATAACCCTATCCCAGACCTTAACCATTCATAACCCTATCCCAGACCTTAACCATTCATAACCCTATCCCAGACCTTAACCATTCATAACCCTATCCTAGACCTTAACCATTCATAACCCTATCCCAGACCTTAACCAATCATAACCCTATCCCAGACCTTAACCATTCATAACCCTATCCCAAACCTTAACCCTTACATTAACCATTCATAACCCTATCCCAAACCTTAACCATTCATAACCCTATCCCAGACCTTAACCATTCATAACCCTATCCCAGACCTTAACCATTCATAACCCTATCCCAGACCTTAACCATTCATAACCCTATCCCAGACCTTAACCATTCATAACCCTATCCCAAACCTTAACCATTCATAACCCTATCCCAGACCTTAACCATTCATAACCCTATCCCAGACCTTAACCATTCATAACCCTATCCCAGACCTTAAACATTCATAACCCTATCCCAGACCTAAACCATTCATAACCCTATCCCAGACCTTAACCATTCATAACCCTATCCCAGACCTTAACCATTCATAACCCTATCCCAGACCTTAACCATTCATAACCCTATCCCAAACCTTAACCATTCATAACCCTATCCCAAACCTTAACCCTTACCTTAACCATTCATAACCCTATCCCAGACCTTAACCCTTACCTTAACC
>NW_023493719.1:149494-154494 GCF_013265735.2 Oncorhynchus mykiss | reverse complement strand
CAACATAAACCAATCGTTCAGATGGGCTCCAAACAGTGCAGAGGCATTCATTGAAACATTGAACTCAAATGAAATGATGAACTCTATACAGTTTTTCAATAACTCACAGTACCAAAACAATAAAGATGGTGTCAATTCAGCTACCCAAAACATCAACTGCATATTCCAAAAAGCAGCATCGAAAGCAAATTTGAGAAAACCAAAGCAATGCAACATCAGAAGCAAAAATCAAAATGTTTCTGACAAATGGTTTGATAATGAATGTAAAACAATTAGAAAACACCTAAGACAAATGTCAAACAAAAAACATAAGCAGCAAAACAACCCAGAGCTACGATATGAATACTTTGAAACTCTGAAACAGTATAAACAAACACTGAAATGCAAGAAATTGAATTATACCAACAAGACACTTGATGAAATTGAAAACGCAATTGACCAAAATCAGTTCTGGGACATGTGGAACAATTTAAGCACATCAAAGCCACAAGAATTAGCCATACAAGATGTAGGAATTTGGAAAACTTACTTTGATAATCTATACAAAAACATCCCACAAAAAGACTTAAACCAGAACCAATTAGAAATTAAAGAAACATTGAACATCCTGGAATCAGTCATTAAAAACAACCAAAATCCATTAGATTACCCAATAACCCAACAAGAACTAAATGAAAAGCTAAAATCTATTAAATCAAAAAAGGCTTGTGGTGTAGACAACATCAGAAATGAAATGCTGAAAAACAGCACACTTGAGTTGCAAAATGCTGTGCTTAAATTGTTCAACATGGTTTTAACTTCTGGCTGCTTCCCTGATGTCTGGAACCAGGGGCTCATCTCCCCTATCCACAAAAGTGGAGACAAATCAGACCCCAATAATTACAGGGGAATTTGCGTCAACAGTAACTTGGGAAAGATTTTCTGTAGCATTTTGAATTCAAGAATTCAAACCTTTCTTCAAGAAAAAAATGTAATAAGTAAATGTCAAATTGGCTTTCTCCCTAACCATCGCACTACTGACCATATATACACCTTACACACACTAATTAATAAACACGTCCACCAAAAAAAAGAGGGCAAAATCTTTGCTTGCTTTATTGACTTTAAAAAAGCATTTGATTCGATTTGGCACGAAGGGCTATTCTACAAAATTCTACAAAGTGGGCTTGGTGGTAAGGTGTATGACTTAATAAAATGTATGTACACAGAAAACAAGTGTGCAATAAAAATCAAAAACCAAAGAACAGAATTTTTTTCACAATGTCGAGGTGTGAGACAAGGCTGCAATTTGAGTCCAAATCTTTTCAACATTTATATCAATGAATTAGCAGACATGTTGGACCAATCTCCAGCCCCAGGACTCACACTATTTGACACAGAGGTGAAATACCTGCTATATGCTGATGACTTGGTACTTCTATCACCAACCAAAGAAGGTCTTCAACAAAACATTAATATTCTGGAGCAATATTGCCATAATTGGGCCCTGGCAGTAAATTTCCAAAAAACTAAAATCATGATTTTCCAAAAAAAACCCAGATGTCAGAAACACAAATGTAAATTCACCCTGAACAACACCTTAATTGAACACACAAAAAATTACACCTACCTTGGTCTGACCATATCTGCATCGGGAAACTTTAATATGGCAGTGAAGGCACTCAAAGAAAAAGCCCGCAGAGCAATGTATGCAATAAAAATGAAATTATTCAAAATCAACATCCCAATTAGAATTTGGACTAAAATATTTGACAGTGTAATCCTACCAATAGCACTTTATGGAAGTGAGGTTTGGGGGCCACTCAATAAACTGGATTTTAAAATGTGGGACAAACATTCAATTGAAACCCTACATGCAGAATTCTGTCGGAAAATTCTACAAGTCCAGAGAAATACACCAACTAATGCATGTAGGGCAGAATTGGGCCGTTTTCCAGTAATAATGAAAATACAGAAAAGATCATTAAAATTTTGGCTACATCTAAATTCAAGTCCAAATTCGAGTCTGCAATTTAAAGCACTTCAAGACCAAGAGCTGAGCCCAGAAACGAGCCCTCTCAGTCAGCTGGTGTTGGACCTCACCAACCAAGCTGACACCAGCACTGCTTCAAAAGAAAGAATTCCAATAAACAAAATCATGAACCAATCAAAGGAATCATACTTACAATACTGGAAAAACGAAACAAAATCCCAAAGCCGACTAAATTGCTATCTGACCCTAAACAGAGAATATGAATTGGCTGATTATCTCTACTCTGTCAGAGATACGAAACAGAGACAGATCCTTACCAAGTACAGGCTGAGTGACCACCGATTGGCAATAGAAACCGGCAGACATAAAAAGACATGGCTACCCAAAGAGGAGCGTGTATGTGGTCACTGCATGACAGGGGAGGTAGAGACAGAGATGCACTTTCTCCTTTACTGTGATAAATATTCCTCGCAAAGAGACTCATTATTCACAGAAATGACTACATATATTCCAAATTTTTACAAATTGAACCCAGAGGAAAAACTAAGAATACTCATGGGCGAAGGAGCAATGGCTCCTCTTGCAGCCAAATATGTATTTTCCTGCCATAGCCTGAGGGACACTGAATAATAACATCTGCATAGTAAACAGTAACTTACTTATTATTACTATTATTGTTATTACTATAATTATTAATGTTTACTGTAAACTGTTACCATTTTATTGTTATTATTTTTGTATTTAATTTTGTATTATTATTTACTACCATTTTATATTATTATTTGCTATCATTTATAATTTTGTTACAATGTATATGGTATACATTGTTGCTTTGGCAATATTGACACAATGTTTTTCATGCCAATAAAGCAGCTTGAATTTGAATTTGAATTTGAATTTGAGAGAGAGAAAGAGAGAAATAGAGAGAGAGAGAGAGAGAGAGAGAAATAGAGAGAGAGAGAGAGATAAATAGAGAGAGAGAGAGAGAGAGAGAGAGAGTGAGAGAGATGGAGAGAGAGAGAGAGAGGGAGAGAGAGAGAGAGAGAAAGAAAGAGAGAGAGAGAGAGAGAGAGAGAGAGAGATGTAGAGGAGACGTTAATTCATGTTTTTCTCTGAGAAAACGGTTTCTTCCAGACCTGAATATACTGTATATCATATATATAATATATCAATGTCCTGATGAAGGTGATTTATAATGTAAACCTGATTCCCCTTTCTGTTCTAATCTGAGTTCAGCACCTGATTCCCCTTTCTGATCTCATCTGGGTTCAGAACCTGATTCCCCTTTCTGATCTCATCTGAGTTCAGCACCTGATTCCCCTTTCTGTTCTAATCTGGGTTCAGCACCTGATTCCCCTTTCTGTTCTAATCTGAGTTCAGCACCTGATTCCCCTTTCTGTTCTAATCTGGGTTCAGCACCTGATTCCCCTTTCTGTTCTAATCTGAGTTCAGCACCTGATTCCCCTTTCTGTTCTAATCTGGGTTCAGCACCTGATTCCCCTTTCTGATCTCATCTGGGTTCAGAACCGGATTCCCCTTTCTGTTCTAATCTGGGTTCAGCACCTGACTCCCCTTTCTGATCTAATCTGGGTTCAGCACCTGATTCCCCTTTCTGTTCTAATCTGGGTTCAGCACCTGATTCCCCTTTCTGATCTCATCTGGGTTCAGCACCTGACTCCCCTTTCTGATCTAATCTGGGTTCAGCACCTGATTCCCCTTTCTGATCTCATCTGGGTTCAGAACCGGATTCCCCTTTCTGTTCTAATCTGGGTTCAGCACCTGACTCCCCTTTCTGATCTAATCTGGGTTCAGCACCTGATTCCCCTTTCTGTTCTAATCTGGGTTCAGCACCTGACTCCCCTTTCTGATCTAATCTATCCTGAAGCATATTTGGGTACGCTGTTTTTCCACCAGAGCTGTGCTCAACATGGCTGTGTACACACAGTGTGTGTATGTAACATGCTTATCTAAATGACGTGTAGGGCCAGACTGATGCCTAGAAAACAGACAGCGATTATGGACATTTGGCAAGATCCCATATCTGTAACCTTGACCTTTGGCCTAAACTGTTAACCTTTGAGTTGATCCTGTATAAACCCCTGGAACCACAAGGAATTAACCCTGGAACCACGAGGAATTAACTCTGGAACCACGAGGAATTAACCCTGGAACCACGAGGAATTAACCCTGGAACCACGAGGAATTAACCCTGGAAGCACGAGGAATTAACCCTGGAACCACGAGGTATTATCCCTGGAACCACGAGGAATTAACCCTGGAACCACGAGGAATTAGCCCTGGAACCACAAGGAATTAACCCTGGAACCACGAGGAATTAGCCCTGGAACCACGAGGAATTAACCCTGGAACCACGAGGAATTAACCCTGGAACCACGAGGAATTAACCCTGGAAGCACGAGGAATTAGCCCTGGAACCACGAGGAATTAACCCTGGAACCACGAGGAATTAACCCTGGAACCACGAGGAATTAGCCCTGGAACCACGAGGAATTAGCCCTGGAACCACGAGGAATTAACCCTGGAACCACGAGGAATTAACCCTGGAACCACGAGGAATTAACCCTGGAACCACGAGGAATTAACCCTGGAACCACAAGGAATTAACCCTGGAACCACAAGGAATTAACCCTGGAACCACGAGGAATTAGCCCTGGAACCACGAGGAATTAACCCTGGAACCACGAGGTATTATCCCTGGAACCACGAGGAATTAACCCTGGAACCACGAGGAATTAGCCCTGGAACCACAAGGAATTAACCCTGGAACCACGAGGAATTAGCCCTGGAACCACGAGGAATTAACCCTGGAACCACGAGGAATTAACCCTGGAACCACGAGGAATTAACCCTGGAAGCACGAGGAATTAGCCCTGGAACCACGAGGAATTAACCCTGGAACCACGAGGAATTAACCCTGGAACCACGAGGAATTAGCCCTGGAACCACGAGGAATTAGCCCTGGAACCACGAGGAATTAACCCTGGAACCACGAGGAATTAACCCTGGA
>NW_023493719.1:119494-131994 GCF_013265735.2 Oncorhynchus mykiss | reverse complement strand
GTGGTGTGGTGTGGTGTGGTGTGTGTCGTGTCATGTGGTGTGGTGTGGTGTGTGGTGTGTAGCCCAGAAACAGATTTACTTCTTTGGCCTGAATGCCAAGCTTCACATCTGAAGAAAACTTGGCACCATCCCTACGGTGAAGCATGGTGGTGGCAGCATCATGCTGTGGGGGTGTTTTTCAGCAGCAGGGACTGGGAGACTAGTCAGGATCGAGGGAAAGATGAACAGAGCAAAGTATAGAGAGATCCTTGATGAAAACCTGCTCCAGAGTGCTCAGGACCTCAGACTGGGGTGAAGGTTCACCTTCCAACAGGACAACGACCCCAGGCACACAGCCAAGACAATGCGGTGGTGGCCTTGAGAGGCCCAGCCAAAGCCCGGACTTAAACATCTCTGAAGAGACCTGATAATAGCTGTGCAGCGACGCTCCCCATCCAACCTGACAGAGCTTGAGAGGCCCAGCCAAAGCCTGGACTTAAACATCTCTGCAGAGACCTGATAATAGCTGTGCAGCGACGCTCCCCATCCAACCTGACAGAGCTTGAGAGGCCCAGCCAAAGCCTGGACTTAAACATCTCTGCAGAGACCTGATAATAGCTGTGCAGCGACTCTCCCCATCCAACCTGACAGAGCTTGAGAGGATCTACAGAGAAGAATGGGAGAAACTCCCCAAATACAGGTGTGCCAAGTGGCACACCCAAGAAGACTCGAGACTGTAATCACTGCCAAAGTTACTTCAACGAAGTACGTGTTCTCTAGTTCCTACAACACCAAACCCTGTTGTCTTGTTCCTACAACACCTGTTGTCTTGTTCCTATAACACCTGTTGTCTTGTTCCTACACCACCTGTTGTCTTGTTCCTACACCACCTGTTGTCTTGTTCCTACACCACCTGTTGTCTTGTTCCTACACCACCTGTTGTCTTGTTCCTACACCACCTGTTGTCTTGTTCCTACACCACCTGTTGTCTTGTTCCTACACCACCTGTTGTCTTGTTCCTACACCACCTGTTGTCTTGTTCCTACACCACCTGTTGTCTTGTTCCTACACCACCTGTTGTCTTGTTCCTACAACACAAAAGCCTGTTATCTTGTTCCTACACCACCTGTTGTCTTGTTCCTACACCACCTGTTGTCTTGTTCCTACACCACCTGTTGTCTTGTTCCTACACCACCTGTTGTCTTGTTCCTACACCACCTGTTGTCTTGTTCCTACACCACCTGTTGTCTTGTTCCTATAACACCTGTTGTCTTGTTCCTACACCACCTGTTGTCTTGTTCCTACACCACCTGTTGTCTTGTTCCTACACCACCTGTTGTCTTGTTCCTATAACACCTGTTGTCTTGTTCCTATAACACCTGTTGTCTTGTTCCTATAACACCTGTTGACTTGTTCCTATAACACCTGTTGACTTGTTCCTATAACAACAACACCTGTTGTCTTGTTCCTATAACACCTGTTGTCTTGTTCCTACACCACCTGTTGTCTTGTTCCTACACCACCTGTTGTCTTGTTCCTACACCACCTGTTGTCTTGTTCCTACACCACCTGTTGTCTTGTTCCTATAACACCTGTTGTCTTGTTCCTACACCACCTGTTGTCTTGTTCCTACACCACCTGTTGTCTTGTTCCTACACCACCTGTTGTCTTGTTCCTACACCACCTGTTGTCTTGTTCCTACACCACCTGTTGTCTTGTTCCTACACCACCTGTTGTCTTGTTCCTACACCACCTGTTGTCTTGTTCCTATAACACCTGTTGTCTTGTTCCTATAACACCTGTTGACTTGTTCCTACAACACCTGTTGTCTTGTTCCTATAACAACAACACCTGTTTGAATTTCGACCTTACAAGACTAGAGACAGCCTTCCAATCTGCCAGTACATCATCAGTAAACTGCACTGGCTCCTCTTGTTACCTGAGCTAATAACTTGATCAACTAATCCTGAGCTGATAACTTGATAGACTAATCCTGAACTAATAACAAGATCAACTAATCCTAGGCTAATAACTTGATCGACTAATCCTGAACTAATAACTTGATCAACTAATCCTGAGCTAATAACAAGATCGACTAATCCTGAGCTAATAACAAGATCGACTAATCCTGAGCTAATAACTAGATAGACTAATCCTGAGCTAATAACAAGATCGACTAATCCTGAGCTAATAACAAGATCGACTAATCCTGAGCGAATAACAAGATCGACTAATCCTGAGCTAATAACAAGATCGACTAATCCTGAGCGAATAACAAGATTGACTAATCCTGAGCTAATAACAAGATCGACTAATCCTGAGCTAATAACTTGATCGACTAATCCTGAGCTAATAACTTGATTGACTACTGACTTAATAACTTGATTGACTACTGACTTAATAACTTGATTGACTACTGACTTAATAACTTGATCAACTACTGACTTAATAACTTGATCGACTACTGACTTAATAACTTGATCGACTACTGACTTAATAACTTGATTGACTACTGACTTAATGACTTGATTGACTACTGACTTAATAACTTGATTGACTACTGACTTAATAACTTGATCGACTACTGACTTAATAACTTAATTGACTACTGACTTAATAACTTGATTGACTACTGACTTAATAACTTGATTGACTACTGACTTAATAACTTGATCGACTACTGACTTAACTTGATTGACTACTGACTTAATAACTTGATTGACTACTGACTTAATAACTTGATTGACTACTGACTTAATAACTTGATTGACTACTGACTTAATAACTTGATCGACTACTGACTTAATAACTTGATCGACTACTGACTTAATAACTTGATCGACTACTGACTTAATAACTTGATTGACTACTGACTTAAAGACTTGATTGACTACTGACTTAATAACTTGATTGACTACTGACTTAATAACTTGATCGACTACTGACTTAATAACTTGATTGACTACTGACATAATAACTTGATTGACTACTGACTTAATAACTTGATTGACTACTGACTTAATAACTTGATCGACTACTGACTTAACTTGATTGACTACTGACTTAATAACTTGATTGACTACTGACTTAATAACTTGATTGACTACTGACTTAATAACTTGATTGACTACTGACTTAATAACTTGATCGACTACTGACTTAATAACTTGATCGACTACTGACTTAATAACTTGATCGACTACTGACTTAATAACTTGATTGACTACTGACTTAATAACTTGATAGACTACTGACTTAATAACTTGATTGACTACTGACTTAATAACTTGATCGACTACTGACTTAATAACTTGATCGACTACTGACTTAATAACTTGATTGACTACTGACTTAATAACTTGATAGACTACTGACTTAATAACTTGATTGACTACTGACTTAATAACTTGATCGACTACTGACTTAATAACTTGATTGACTACTGACTTAATAACTTGATTGACTACTGACTTAATAACTTGATCGACTACTGACTTAATAACTTGATCGACTACTGACTTAATAACTTGATCGACTACTGACTTAATAACTTAATTGACTACTGACTTAATAACTTGATTGACTACTGACTTAATAACTTGATTGACTACTGACTTAATAACTTGATCGACTACTGACTTAACTTGATTGACTACTGACTTAATAACTTGATTGACTACTGACTTAATAACTTGATTGACTACTGACTTAATAACTTGATTGACTACTGACTTAATAACTTGATCGACTACTGACTTAATAACTTGATCGACTACTGACTTAATAACTTGATCGACTACTGACTTAATAACTTGATTGACTACTGACTTAATGACTTGATTGACTACTGACTTAATAACTTGATTGACTACTGACTTAATAACTTGATCGACTACTGACTTAATAACTTGATTGACTACTGACTTAATAACTTGATTGACTACTGACTTAATAACTTGATTGACTACTGACTTAATAACTTGATCGACTACTGACTTAACTTGATTGACTACTGACTTAATAACTTGATTGACTACTGACTTAATAACTTGATTGACTACTGACTTAATAACTTGATTGACTACTGACTTAATAACTTGATCGACTACTGACTTAATAACTTGATCGACTACTGACTTAATAACTTGATCGACTACTGACTTAATAACTTGATTGACTACTGACTTAATAACTTGATCGACTACTGACTTAATAACTTGATTGACTACTGACTTAATAACTTGATCGACTACTGACTTAATAACTTGATCGACTACTGACTTAATAACTTGATTGACTACTGACTTAATAACTTGATAGACTACTGACTTAATAACTTGATTGACTACTGACTTAATAACTTGATCGACTACTGACTTAATAACTTGATTGACTACTGACTTAATAACTTGATTGACTACTGACTTAATAACTTGATCGACTACTGACTTAATAACTTGATCGACTACTGACTTAATAACTTGATCGACTACTGACTTAATAACTTGATCGACTACTGACTTAATAACTTGATCGACTACTGACTTAATAACTTGATAGACTACTGACTTAATAACTTGATTGACTACTGACTTAATAACTTGATCGACTACTGACTTAATAACTTGATCGACTACTGACTTAATAACTTGATTGACTACTGACTTAATAACTTGATCGACTACTGACTTAATAACTTGATCGACTACTGACTTAATAACTTTTTATCCTTTAAAGTGTTCTTTAATGTTCTTCATTTATGATCTCATATATTATTTTAACATTTCTAGAAACTTCAAAGAGTTTTCTATCCAATGGTACCAACTATATTCATATCCTGGCTTCTGGGCCTGAGGAACAGGCAGTTTACTTTGGGCACGTCAGTCAGGCGTCAGTCAGGAAAATACACCCCAGCCCCTAAGACAATTTCTTAAACCCCAAGCACAACGTTGAGGTCCAACAGGCCACTGGATCTGCTTCTACTCAGTAGGATGTTGGGGTTTTCCACTCTTCTCTCTACACTCTGCGGTAAAACACGGAGGAGACAACTGGGAGGCTTCTCCTTTCCTGTCACATGACTGTCTGTCTCTTCACAGAGAGACAAACAGAGAGAACAACAAAGGTGGGGGGGATGGGGGGGGGGGGGTGAAAAAAGTTTTAGAGAGAGAGAGTGGGTCAAAGTATTGTACCGTTGTCACATGTTATTACTGTCATTACAAACACCCTACTTAACTCCTGTCCCCTGCAACCAACACACACACACACACACACACACACACACACACACACACACACACACACACACACACACACACACACACACACACACACACACACACACACACACACACACACACACACAGCCCTCTGCTTTATGTAGTTCTAACAGTTCTGTTGTCCCATTTAGCTCCCTCAGGGGGATCCTTCCAACACTGAATGTGTCACTGTGCTGGTGACACACATTCCCCGCAGTGTGTGTGTGTGTGTGTGTGTGTGTGTGAGACACAGTTCCCTCTCCCTGTGGCTGTGTGTGATGTTAAGTAAAGCCACAGTGACAGGCCTACTCTCTGCCTGTCCCCTGGACCCGGCTGGTGTCACCTCACATCAACCTTGTTTAGGACAGGAAGACACACACACACACACACACAGGACACACACACACACACACACACACACACACACACACACACACAAACAAACACACACACACACACACTCTCTCTCCATACAGGACACTTGTTGTGATTCATCATCATGTGTGTGTGTGTGTGTATCTCTCTCTCTGACCCCCGGGGTGTGTGTTGATGGTAACAGTGAGGCCGCTAAGTGGTAGTTAGATCCGTGTTAATTGCTGTACAGTGATATCAGACAGAGACTGCTGCTGTCAACACTCTCCGTGTCGTATCCTCTTAGTTGTCTGGTGTTGAACCCTGGATCACACAGAGCAGAGACAGGATGGCCTACGGTTTTGTTTAAATGACTGTGATAGGCTAATATTTAACCAGGACTGAGTACACCACTACGTATTTAACCAGGACTGACTACCCCCCACTATGTATTTAACCAGGAGGACTGACTACCCCCCACTATGTATTTAACCAGGAGGACTGACTACCCCACTATGTATTTAACCAGGAGGACTGACTACCCCACTATGTATTTAACCAGGAGGACTGACTACCCCACTATGTATTTAACCAGGAGGACTGACTACCCCCCACTATGTATTTAACCAGGAGGACTGACTACCCCCCACTATGTATTTAACCAGGAGGACTGACTACCCCCCCACTATGTATTTAACCAGGAGGACTGACTACCCCCCCACTATGTATTTAACCAGGAGGACTGACTACCCCCCACTATGTATTTAACCAGGAGGACTGACTACCCCCCACTATGTATTTAACCAGGAGGACTGACTACCCCACTATGTATTTAACCAGGAGGACTGACTACCCCCCACTATGTATTTAAGCAGGAGGACTGACTACCCCCCACTATGTATTTAACCAGGAGGACTGACTACCCCACTATGTATTTAACCAGGAGGACTGACTACCCCCCCTACTATGTATTTAACCAGGAGGACTGACTACCCCCACTATGTATTTAACCAGGACGACTGACTACCCCACTATGTATTTAACCAGGAGGACTGACTACCCCACTATGTATTTAACCAGGAGGACTGACTACCCCCCCACTATGTATTTAACCAGGACTGACTACCCCCCCACTATGTATTTAACCAGGAGGACTGACTACCCCCCCCCACTATGTATTTAACCAGGAGGACTGACTACCCCACTATGTATTTAACCAGAAGGACTGACTACCCCCCCCCCCCCCACTATGTATTTAACCAGGAGGACTGACTACCCCCCACTATGTATTTAACCAGGAGGACTGACTACCCCACTATGTATTTAACCAGGAGGACTGACTACCCCCCCACTATGTATTTAACCAGGAGGACTGACTACCCCCACTATGTATTTAACCAGGACGACTGACTACCCCACTATGTATTTAACCAGGAGGACTGACTACCCCACTATGTATTTAACCAGGAGGACTGACTACCCCACTATGTATTTAACCAGGAGGACTGACTACCCCACTATGTATTTAACCAGGAGGACTGACTACCCCCCCACTATGTATTTAACCAGGAGGACTGACTACCCCCACTATGTATTTAACCAGGACGACTGACTACCCCACTATGTATTTAACCAGGAGGACTGACTACCCCACTATGTATTTAACCAGGAGGACTGACTACCCCACTATGTATTTAACCAGGAGGACTGACTACCCGACGGTGTGACTGTGCTTGCATTTATCATCACTGCATTCCTATTTAAAGGTTCATGATAACAGAAGGACAAAGTGTAACACAGCGCAGGCTAACCTGCAGTGATTCTGGAGGCGGTTAGCACATTTAGTAACAAGACACTAGAGGGCTAACATGAAGGACAGTAGGGTCGGTACGCTTGTGACAGAGGTTAGCAACAAGACCGCTAGCTACAACAGGGTTAGCATGCTAGTGGCAGAGGTTAGCAACAAGACCGCTAGCTACAACAGGGTTAGCATGCTAGTGACAGAGGTTAGCAACAAGACCGCTAGCTAGAACAGGGTTAGCCTAATAGTGACAGAGGTTAGCAACAAGACCGCTAGCTACAACAGGGTTAGCATGCTAGTGACAGAGGTTAGCAACAAGACCGCTAGCTAGAACAGGGTTAGCATAATAGTGACAGAGGTTAGCAACAAAACCGCTAGCTACAACAGGGGTTGCATGTTAGTGACAGAGGTTAGAACAAGACTGATGGTGACACCAGAGCTAGCATGCTAATAAGGAAGGTTATCACTTGCTACAACAAGGTCAGCATGCAAGTGATAGAGGCGACAAGACCGCCAGGGACAACAGAGCTAGAATGCTAGTGACAGAGGTTAACAGCAAGACCGCTAGTGACACCAGAGCTAGCATGCTAGTATGAGAGGTTAGCAGCAAGACCGCTAGTGACACCAGAGCTAGCATGCTAGTATGAGAGGTTAGCAGCAAGACCGCTAGTGACACCAGAACTAGCATGTTAGTATGAGAAGTTAGCAACAAGACCGCTAGTGACACCAGAGCTAGAACGCTAGTATGAGAGGATAACAGTAAGACCGCTAGTGACACCAGAGCTAGCATGTTAGTGACAGAGGTTAGCAACAAGCAGGTCCTATAGAGCCAACATGAGACAGATCAGGTCCTATAGAGTCAACATGAGACAGATCAGGTCCTTCAGAGTCAACATGAGACAGATCAGGTCCTATATAGTCAACATGAGACAGATCAGGTCCTATAGAGTCAACATGTCTCTGAGACAGATCAGGTCCTATAGAGTCAACATGAGACAGATCAGGTCCTATAGAGTCAACATGAGACAGATCAGGTCCTATAGAGCCAACATGAGACAGATCAGGTCCTATAGAGTCAACATGAGACAGATCAGGTCCTATAGAGTCAACATGAGACAGATCAGGTCCTATAGAGTCAACATGAGACAGATCAGGTCCTTCAGAGTCAACATGAGACAGATCAGGTCCTTCAGAGTCAACATGAGACAGATCAGGTCCTATAGAGTCAACATGAGACAGATCAGGTCCTATAGAGCCAACATGAGACAGATCAGGTCCTATAGAGTCAACATGAGACAGATCAGGTCCTATAGAGTCAACATGAGACAGATCAGGTCCTATAGAGTCAACATGAGACAGATCAGGTCCTTCAGAGTCAACATGAGACAGATCAGGTCCTTCAGAGTCAACATGAGACAGATCAGGTCCTATAGAGTCAACATGAGACAGATCAGGTCCTATAGAGTCAACATGAGACAGATCAGGTCCTATAGAGTCAACATGAGACAGATCAGGTCCTATAGAGTCAACATGAGACAGATCAGGTCCTATAGAGTCAACATGAGACAGATCAGGTCCTATAGAGTCAACATGAGACAGATCAGGTCCTATAGAGTCAACATGAGACAGATCAGGTCCTTATAGAGTCAACATGAGACAGATCAGGTCCTATAGAGTCAACATGAGACAGATCAGGTCCTATAGAGTCAACATGAGACAGATCAGGTCCTATAGAGTCAACATGAGACAGATCAGGTCCTATAGAGTCAACATGAGACAGATCAGGTCCTATAGAGTCAACATGAGACAGATCAGGTCCTATAGAGTCAACATGAGACAGATCAGGTCCTATAGAGTCAACATGAGACAGATCAGGTCCTATAGAGTCAACATGAGACAGATCAGGTCCTATAGAGTCAACATGAGACAGATCAGGTCCTTCAGAGTCAACATGAGACAGATCAGGTCCTTCAGAGTCAACATGAGACAGATCAGGTCCTTCAGAGTCAACATGAGACAGATCAGGTCCTATAGAGTCAACATGTCTCTGAGACAGATCAGGTCCTATAGAGTCAACATGAGACAGATCAGGTCCTATAGAGTCAACATGAGACAGATCAGGTCCTATTCAACATGAGACAGATCAGGTCCTATAGAGTCAACATGAGACAGATCAGGTCCTATAGAGTCAACATGAGACAGATCAGGTCCTATAGAGTCAACATGAGACAGATCAGGTCCTATAGAGTCAACATGAGACAGAGCAGGTCCTATAGAGTCAACATGAGACAGATCAGGTCCTATAGAGTCAACATGAGACAGATCAGGTCCTATAGAGTCAACATGAGACAGATCAGGTCCTATAGAGTCAACATGAGACAGATCAGGTCCTATAGAGTCAACATGAGACAGATCAGGTCCTATAGAGTCAACATGAGACAGATCAGGTCCTATAGAGTCAACATGAGACAGATCAGGTCCTATAGAGTCAACATGTCTCTGAGACAGATCAGGTCCTATAGAGTCAACATGAGACAGATCAGGTCCTATAGAGTCAACATGAGACAGATCAGGTCCTATAGAGTCAACATGAGACAGATCAGGTCCTATAGAGTCAACATGAGACAGATCAGGTCCTATAGAGTCAACATGAGACAGATCAGGTCCTATAGAGTCAACATGAGACAGATCAGGTCCTATAGAGCCAACATGAGACAGATCAGGTCCTATATAGTCAACATGAGACAGAGCAGGTCCTATAGAGTCAACATGAGACAGATCAGGTCCTATAGAGTCAACATGAGACAGATCAGGTCCCTATAGAGTCAACATGAAACAGATCAGGTCCTATAGAGTCAACATGAGACAGATCAGGTCCTATAGAGTCAACATGAGACAGATCAGGTCCTATATAGTCAACATGAGACAGATCAGGTCCTATAGAGTCAACATGAAACAGATCAGGTCCTATAGAGTCAACATGAGACAGATCAGGTCCTATAGAGTCAACATGTCTCTGAGACAGATCAGGTCCTATAGAGTCAACATGAGACAGATCAGTTCCTATAGAGTCAACATGAGACAGATCAGGTCCTATAGAGTCAACATGAGACAGATCAGGTCCTATAGAGTCAACATGAGACAGATCAGGTCCTATAGAGTCAACATGAGACAGATCAGGTCCTATAGAGTCAACATGAGACAGATCAGGTCCTATAGAGTCAACATGAGACAGATCAGGTCCTATAGAGTCAACATGAGACAGATCAGGTCCTATAGAGTCAACATGAAACAGATCAGGTCCTATAGAGTCAACATGAGACAGATCAGGTCCTATAGAGTCAACATGTCTCTGAGACAGATCAGGTCCTATAGAGTCAACATGAGACAGATCAGGTCCTATAGAGTCAACATGAGACAGATCAGGTCCTATAGAGTCAACATGAAACAGATCAGGTCCTATATAGTCAACATGAGACAGATCAGGTCCTATAGAGTCAACATGAAACAGATCAGGTCCTATAGAGTCAACATGAAACAGATCAGGTCCTATAGAGTCAACATGAGACAGATCAGGTCCTATAGAGTCAACATGTCTCTGAGACAGATCAGGTCCTATAGAGTCAACATGAGACAGATCAGGTCCTATAGAGTCAACATGAGACAGATCAGGTCCTATAGAGTCAACACGAGACAGATCAGGTCCTATAGAGTCAACATGAGACAGATCAGGTCCTATAGAGTCAACATGAGACAGATCAGGTCCTATAGAGTCAACATGAGACAGATCAGGTCCTATAGAGTCAACATGAGACAGATCAGGTCCTATAGAGTCAACATGAAACAGATCAGGTCCTATAGAGTCAACATGAGACAGATCAGGTCCTATAGAGTCAACATGAGACAGATCAGGTCCTATAGAGTCAACATGAGACAGATCAGGTCCTATAGAGTCAACATGAGACAGATCAGGTCCTATATAGTCAACATGAGACAGATCAGGTCCTATAGAGTCAACATGAGACAGATCAGGTCCTATAGAGTCAACATGTCTCTGAGACAGATCAGGTCCTATAGAGTCAACATGAGACAGATCAGGTCCTATATAGTCAACATGAGACAGATCAGGTCCTTCAGAGTCAACATGAGACAGATCAGGTCCTATATAGTCAACATGAGACAGATCAGGTCCTATAGAGTCAACATGAGACAGATCAGGTCCTATATAGTCAACATGAGACAGATCAGGTCCTTCAGAGTCAACATGAGACAGATCAGGTCCTATAGAGTCAACATGAGACAGATCAGGTCCTATAGAGTCAACATGAGACAGATCAGGTCCTATAGAGTCAACATGAGACAGATCAGGTCCTATAGAGCCAACATGAGACAGATCAGGTCCTATAGAGTCAACATGAGACAGATCAGGTCCTATAGAGTCAACATGAGACAGATCAGGTCCTATAGAGTCAACATGAGACAGATCAGGTCCTATAGAGTCAACATGAGACAGATCAGGTCCTATAGAGTCAACATGAGACAGATCAGGTCCTATAGAGTCAACATGAGACAGATCAGGTCCTATAGAGTCAACATGAGACAGATCAGGTCCTTCAGAGTCAACATGTCTCTGAGACAGATCAGGTCCTATAGAGTCAACATGAGACAGATCAGGTCCTATAGAGTCAACATGAGACAGATCAGGTCCTTCAGAGTCAACATGAGACAGATCAGGTCCTATAGAGTCAACATGAGACAGATCAGGTCCTATAGAGTCAACATGAGACAGATCAGGTCCTATAGAGCCAACATGAGACAGATCAGGTCCTTCAGAGTCAACATGTCTCTGAGACAGATCAGGTCCTATAGAGTCAACATGAGACAGATCAGGTCCTATAGAGTCAACATGAAACAGATCAGGTCCTATAGAGTCAACATGAGACAGATCAGGTCCTATAGAGTCAACATGAGACAGATCAGGTCCTATAGAGTCAACATGAGACAGATCAGGTCCTATAGAGTCAACATGAAACAGATCAGGTCCTATAGAGTCAACATGAGACAGATCAGGTCCTATAGAGTCAACATGAGACAGATCAGGTCCTATAGAGTCA